>NC_142000.1:17279832-17482332 GCF_049901715.1 Pseudonaja textilis
AGAGATTCCCCAGGCATTTGAAACTTAAATATGCATGCATGAGTTTTTTATTTAGAGTGGGTGGGGAGTTAGTGAAATCTGGTGCCTCATGATGTCATCATGCAAACGAGGGGAATTATGCAGATGGCCTCATTTATATGGTGCTGATGTCATCAGGCATGCAAATATGCAGCTGCTTAGCTTAAGTTCATTTGACCTTGTTTACGAGCATAAGAACAAGTAGTTGTTGACTTACAACATTTCATTTGGTGGCCGTTCAAAGCTACAATGGCACCGACTTCCAAGCTACAATGGCACCGACTTCTGTCTATTTTTCACACTTACCATCTTTGTAGCATCCCCCATGATCACTTGTGTCATGCCCCTGTTGGAATCTGATTCGGAGGGGGAAGTCGAACAGCTGACAGGGAGCAGGAGTGTGGCTCTGGTGGCTGTGGAGGAAACTGGGGAAGGGCACAGTCCGGCTAGGCATTCAGAGGAAGACCTAGGGCCACCGGAGAAGGGAACAACATGGGTTACGGGGGAGAAAAAGGCCCTGATTCCCTTCATTAGTTGCAGCTGGGAAAACAGGATATAAAGGATGTTTGTGCATAGCACCTTGCTGGAAGCAAAGCGTGAATTATTTTGGTTTGTCAAGTCTTATTTGGGTTCTGGTGTCTTCCCAAATGTGTGTGTTTCGCTATCTTTTGACGTCTTAAATTCCTTATCCTGCCTTGACTCGTTAGTTGCTGCAGCGTGGTTTGTGTTGGTTTTTATTTATAACCTATATGTACTTTGGCTTTGAACTGAGTTTCTTTCCTTTAAAAACAATTCTTGGGAGAGATTTTTTTTCTTCAACTGATGATAACTGGACCTTGGGGGCCAAGTTGGAGGAATTAAAGGGACTTTACCAACTTTTGTGACTTCGTTGCTTTTGTGCCACGCCCCTTTGGGTCATCACAACGTGATCAGAATTCAGATGCTTGGCACCTGGCTCGTACTTACGACTGTTGCTGTGTCCCAAGGTCATGTGATTTCCCTTTTGCGACCTCTGGACAAGTGAAATCAATGGGGAAGCCATGTGACTAACGTAATGGCTTCAGGGATTCACTGAACAACTGGGACAAGAAAACCCAGGGGCAAGACTCACTTAACAAGTATCTCACTTAACAATGGAAATTTGTGGTCATAAATTGAGGACTACCTGTATCTTTGGTGGTGGTGATGATGGATGGATGGATGGATGGATGGATGGATAGATAGATAGATAGATAGATAGATAGATAGATAGATAGATAGATAGATAGATAGACAGACAGACAGACAGGCAGGCAGGCAGGCAGGCAGGCAGGTAGGTAGGTAGGTAGGTAGGTAGGTAGAGATTTTCCTTTAATAACTTTAAAGATGGTAGGACCTATTCTGCAATATATGCAAACTTGCAGAGCTGTCACTTTCATTCAGACAATGTGGAAGTTTGATTCTTTACCAAACAATTCCATTGTGGATTGTTTACAGAAGAGGCTAAGATGTTGGGCTGGATCTGGGGAGATATTTTTGCATACCCATTTAGACTCCAGTGGCAATCATCCAATAATTGTGCATAATTTTATGCATATCTGGAAGGATTCTTCCTTCCTAAGACACGATGAGCTTATCTGAATAATCCTCGATTAGGGTTTAGCTTTTGTAACTTCCGAGGCTTTTTTTCTTTCTGTTCTTGGAAGCTTCATCTTGATGGTGGACCATATATTTGATAGGAGGAATCAGTGACTGGGCTCCAGAACTCTCTTAAAAATGGTTGCTAAATTAATCCAATGTCCCAAGGATGCTTTTTTTTAAAGAAGCAGCTGGACTTGCTTGTTTTTCTTTGAAGAAATTTCGCTTCTCATCCAAGAAGCTTCTCCAGCTCTGACTGGGTAGTGGGGAATGGAAAGATTGATATTCCTTGCAGACAGCTGGTCATTTGCATTCTTTCAGAGGGTCGTTGAGGCCACTTGGAGGTTTATCTGTATCCTCAGGGTCACCGGTTCCTGTAGTCTGCAATTTTTCTTTCTCTGGAAATCCATTCCTACTCTCACACCATTGAAAGGGGGATCACCCCAAATTGTATAGCTAAAAGTCTGTAGCGATCTTCAGTCCTCCAGGTCATGGTTCTTCTAAAGGTGCTTTTTTTCAGGAGGCAACTGAACTTTCTTGTTTTTTTTTCTTTTTTCTGTCCTTTTTTCTGAGACGTTTCACTTCTCATCCAAGAAGCTTCTTCAGTTCAGAACTGAAGCTTCGTGGATGCGAAGCAAAACGTCTTCAAAGAAAAACAAAGCCCAGAAAAAAAAGCACCTTTGGGACAACCATGACCTGGAGGACTGAAAATCTCCATAGACAATTAATCCAATGATCTCTGTGTGTGCGTGTGTGTGTGTGTGTTTGTGTGCGCCTTCAAGTCAACATTCACTCCTGGCAGCTGCCTGGGCTAATTCCCTGCAGCTTTCTGGCAAGTTTTTTCAGAAATTGTTTGCCATTGTCTTAGCTACCTAGAGCTGACACAGAGCGAGTGGCCCAAAGGCACCCAGCTGGCTTTGTGCATAAGGCAGGACTAGAATTCACAGACTCCTCATTTCTAACCTGGCGCCTTAACATAGGATAGGATAGGATAGGATAGGATAGGATAGAATAGAATAGAATAGAATAGAATAGAATAGAATAGAATAGAATTCTTTATTGGCCAAGTGTGATTGGACACACAAGGAATTTGTCTTTGGTGCAAATGCTCTCAATCTACATGAAAGAAAAGATATATTCGTCAAGAGTCAAGAATCATAAGGTACAACACTTAATAATAGTCATAGGGTACAATAAGCAATCAAATAATACTAGGAAAAAAATGATATAGATCTTAAGGATACAAGTGACAAAGTTACAGTCCCACAAGTGGGAGGGGATGGGTGATAAGGAGTGATGAGAAGATTAATAGTAATAGTAGTGCAGACTTTGTAAATAGTTGGACAGTTTTGAAGGAATTAGCTGTTTAGCAGAGTGATGGCGTTCGGGGAAAAAACTGTCCTCGTGTCTAGTTGTTCTGGTGTGCAGGGCTCTAGAGCATTGTTTTGAGGGAAGGAGTTGAACTGGTTTATGTCCGGGATGTGAGGGGTCTGTAGGTACTTTCACAGCCCTCTTTTTGACTCCTGCAGTATACAGGTCCTTGATGGAAGGCAGGTTGGTAGCCATTGTTTTTCCTGCAGTCCTAATCGCTCTCTGGAATCTGTGTCTGTCCTGTTGGGTTGCAGAACCAAACCAGACGGTCATAGAGGTGCAGATGACAGATTCAATCATTCCTCTGTAGAACTGGATCAGCAGCTCCTTGGGCAGTTTGAGCTTCCTGAGTTGATGCAGAAAGAACATTCTTTGTTGTGCTTTCTTGATGACGTTTTTGATGTTAGGTGTCCATTTTAGGTCCTGTGATATGATAGAACCTAGACATTTGAACATTATACCCTAACTGCTCCCAAAGGTGCTTTTTCAAAGGGCAGCTGGCCTCTCTCGATATTTTTCCTTGAAAACATTTCGCTTCTCATCCAAGAACTGAAGAAGCTTCTTGGATGAGAAGCAAAACATTTTCAAGGAAAAGCAACAACAAAGAAAGTCCAGTTGCCTCTTGAAAAAAGCACCTTTGAGACAACCACGGAGCAGGATCTCCCTAGACATTTACACCAAACTGTTTTTCCTCATCCATGATTAGTGTAACACACTTAAAAAGGCTGAGTTTGCACGAGGTGATAAACTTAAAACAACAACAACCTATCCAAGGTTAATTCTAATCAAGCTTAACGTGTTAATGGAGATGTTTAGGATTTTAGGGACTTGCTAAATTTGTCGGGCAAACCCATTGGTAGACATTCCATGTTGGGAATTTAATTCACTATCTCAAATTTTCCTAAGCAACCCTGATCAGCAAATAAATCATGTGTTGGATTTTGTAACATGGTTCCTTCAACATGATGGGAAACCAGGCCTCTGTGGTATAGCAGGATGACTCCAGCGATTTCGGGAAAGGATTGTGGTCATCTCCGACTTAAGTGGTTGATAAATTAGGGACTTGCTGTATCTTGAAGAAATCTATATATATATATATAAGCAAAATACCACTCACACATCATCACAAAATCTCCAGAACCGTAAAGCCTACAAACTTGAAATTTGGCATGTATGTTCCTCTTGGCTTCTAGGTGCTACTAAGAAAGGATTTTTCGAAATGACCATCAGAGCATTAGCATTTCGTATATTATTATTAATATGCTCTGATGCTAAGGAGTTCTACTCCCCCTCCCCACCTGGAAAGAAATCTGTTCCAAAGGCAAAACACAAGCAGAGGAGAGGAGTTTCAGTTTCAGTTTTAGTCTCACAGCACTACTTGGCTTTAGTACAGAACAGTTGAGCTAAGCCACGCCCAGGCTCCTTGTTGTCTCCTTCCTCACACAGAAAATACTGTTTCAGTTTTCAAACAGCCCTCAACTCTTTCACATGCTGACAGGATGCTAGCCAGATGAATACTGATAGGCAGAGGCAGAATTTCCCCCCTTATTTTCCCCCCAAAAAACTAAGCCTGACCACATAGTTTCATAGTGAAGCACAGATATCAAGCTAGTCGTATATAGAGCTAGTCATATATAACACTTATGACCATTGCAACATCCCCATAGTCACATGATCCTGACCAATAGAGATATGGAACAGCATATTTCAGTTCTTGCTGTCAAAGTAGATGATCTGATAACAGAATTACCCAGTGACTTTCACACCACTAGTCTTTGGTTCTAAAATATGGCACACAGTTCTTCTAAGGGAAGTGCTATGTTTGTTGAGCGTTGGTGAACAACTCTTTTGAGCAAGCTCGTTTTACCTGATTTGAAAGTAAGTTGAGAAATACATCTTGAATGATGTGTCCTATGTGTACCGCAAGGAATGTATATATTTTACTCTGTTCTTCACTACTTTCTTGAGATGAAAGATTTGATCTCGTTCACTGTCTGCAGATCTTTGGTTCCAGATATTTTTTTGGAGAATATCCATTCAAAAATGCGTATAAAGAAAGTGTGGTGGAGTAGACCAGTGTGCCGGTGGTGTGTGTCTGTTTTTTTTTTTTAAAAAAAGGGGTTTAAATTAGTTTACTGTTCAATTGCCTTTTTCTGGTGTTTGAAGTTTCAGTCATATTGTGGAGATGGGAGGAACTGAATTGCTCAATAACCCAGCAGAAAGCTGGAATCCGTGGCAATTATTCTCAGAGGATAAGTTGAGTGTGGTTACAAACCATAAAGGTGTAGAAAGCACCTAGCATCTCTGTGCAATTTTGCTCTGGAGGCCAGGAGAGAGAGCTGGGTTGCAAAATTTGGCAGAGTTAAGTTTAAAGAGGCACCGGATGGAGCGCCTCAAGAAGAGATGTTGATCTGCATTTATCTGGGTGTGTTTTCTGGATTGTTCGTATCTGATGGGGCTGCTTGTATAATTTGGATCTTGGCAAGCCTTACGAGAAGGGTTCTTGTGTTTACTCTCTACTTTAAAAGAGAATGATATGCTTGTGAGAACAGACTGTAAACAGTAATAATTGAGATTGATTATGGGTGAGTCAGAAAGGCAAAATTGGACTGAGTGCCTGGTGACTTCACAGTCACATTTATGTAACTTCCTTGGCAAGTGTGTGGAAGAAGGTTAATGCTCCTTTAATTTAGAATCCTATCTCTCAACCTTGGCGATAGTAAGATGAATAGTCTTCAATCCCCAGAATGAAGCCAGCAGAACGGGCAGTTGAATTGAAGTTCACCCAGACTGAGAAACATGATTTAGGAAGTTACTTCAATTTCCTGATTGGCCTCTAACGCTGATATTATTGATGGTTTACTATCCAGGTGTTAAGCAGCTCCAATCCAATAGAGAGGTCGGGTAAGTTTAGGCGCATTTGGGATGTAAAGAAACCGATGAGAAGGGATATTTGGAACATGACTATGACCTATGCAAGGGCCAAAGACTGAAGAATCACATGGAAGGGACTTTGGAGGTCTTCTAGCCCAGTGGTTGCCAACTAGTGGGCTGGGACAATTGGTGGTCCGCAAGAAAATTTTGGTGGTCTGCAGAGAAATGTCCTGCCCCCACAAAGCAATTAATCCAGGCTGCATGGGAACACAAGGCTGCGCCGCCCACATGGCCCGCCCATCCGCTGGCTGAGCGCAAACCTTACCTTGAGTAGAGCCACGCAAGCTGGAACTGGAAGGTAAGACCAATGGTGAGGAGGGAAATCCGCCCCAGGGTGGCTTGCTGACGTTGGTGGGAAAGTCGGTCCCATATTCCAGAGTTGCAGTAGTCACAGGACTGGCCCTCTGGTCATCCCGGAGCAGCTGCTCCACCACTCGGGTGCACCGGCCTGCCATGGACTGGAGGAGCTGCTCCGGGATGACCAAAGGGCCATTCCAGTGACTACTGCAGCTCTGGAATAGGGGACCGACTTTCCCACCAAGGTCAGCAAGCCACCATCAGTCAAAATTCATATTAGTGGTCTGCGGGATTTAAAATTATGAGTCTGGTGGTCCCTGAGGTCCAAAAGGTTGGCGACCCCTGGTCTAGTCCAACCCACTGCCCAAGCAGAAGACCCTACACCATTTTCAGACAAATGGTTCTCCCATCTCTTCTTAAAAACTTCCAGTAATGGAGCACCCACAATTTCTGAAGGCAAGTCCTTCCATTGATTCATTGTTCTGTCAGGAAATTACTCCTTAGTTCTAAGTTGGTTCTCTTCTTGATTCGTTTCCATCCATAAGCTCAGGAAAAGACAAGGGGTAGTGAAAAATCTGTATATTGTATCCGTTTGTGTACACAAAGCTAAATGAGGTGGCTGGATGGACCTCATGCCTAAATTTGGAGTTACTCGTCATTTGACTGTAGTGGGTAAATTGTAGCAATAGCGATATAATCAGTAAACCATGGTTTATATAACTGCGCTCACTCATTTAGTTTTTCTTTCCCTCCCTCTACAATTTAAGAGAGTCACTTCAAAGGGGAAAAATATGTTCCTAATAACCAAGATCAAAATGATCTTGGACATAACGACTGAGCTCCAATATCATAACTCTTCCCCCTTCAAAATCAAAACAGCCTTCCTCTCTCTAAAAAAAAATAATAACCCAACTTTTGGCTCGAGAAGAAAACTGGAATGCTGGAAATCAAAACTGTTTGTCTGGGAGTCCATCCTTTTCAAGATCCGTGGCTTCGTTTTCATGTTTAAAATCTAATCTTCGCACCTGAGAGTGTGTGTCTTGTCGGAAAATGGGATTTTCCTTTTTTTCAAGAGGGCCAATGGAACGGCGACGCTTGCGAGCGAAACACCTTGCCTGGCTTAAAGCCTCATCCTAAAATTTGCTTCTTCAGCAACGGAGGGGATGAGAGAAACGCTGTGCAGGCATTTAACTCTCAAGTTTATTCGTGGAAGGCTGCCTTTGTGTAGATCCTGCCGCCACAGTGGAGAGCCCAGAGCTGCTTCAATAGGGGGCTGTTTTTATAGCCTCCTCCTTTGCCTTCCCAGAGATGTTAGGATGGCTTTTTTATGGCTTCCTTTGAACTTGGCTTCGGAAGGGAGGGGAGGAAGGAGGGGGGGGGGAAAGAGAGAAGTGTGGGGGCCCCCGCTGGAGTATTGAAACTTTTGTAAGGGCTGATGCTGGCTTCAGGAGAAGAGAAGCATCCATGCAGTGATGATCTTTTAAAACAAAACAGAGCATTCACCGAGGCCACCTCCTGCCAGTCTAGCCACTGGCCTTTATAGAAATCCTGGAAAAGGGCACGGCTTAGGTTTCCTGCAAGCGTGCTTCAAAACCTGGTTTGAAAAGTAAACTGCAGATGTTCAGGGTGGGGGTAGGGGGGGCTGGTAGAGGGTTTTTTTTCCCTCCCCCTTTTTTTTTCTTTTGGTCTGGGTGGTTTATTTTCTTTCTTTCAAGGCACTGGCAAACGAGACGGTTCCTGCTGTGGAAGCCTGGGGCTCTGCTTTTCCTGGTTCTCCCGAAGCCAGAAGGCTGACACCAAAGAGAGACTGAAAAAGCAAGCTCTTGGATCGCTCCCTGGCAGGGATGAGACTCGGGGGCTCAAGTTGCTAGTCCGTTGGGTCGCTTTTACTAGGGAGAGTGGTTAAAAGGCAGCAGCCTAGGAAGTTGGAGACTGTGACTTCTTGTCCTGCCTTAGGCACGAAAGCCAGCTGGGTGACTTTGGGCCAGTCACCAGGAGACTGTGAGTTCTAGTCCCTTCTTAGGCACAAAAGCCAGCTGGGTGACTTTGGGCCAGTCACCAGGAGACTGAGTTCTAGTCCCTTCTTAGGCACAAAAGCCAGCTGGGTGACTTTGGGCCAGTCACCAGGAGACTGTGAGTTCTAGTCCCTTCTTAGGCACAAAAGCCAGCTGGGTGACTTTGGGCCAGTCACCAGGAGACTGTGAGTTCTAGTCCCTTCTTAGGCACAAAAGCCAGCTGGGTGACTTTGGGCCAGTCACCAGGAGACTGTGAGTTCTAGTCCCTTCTTAGGCACAAAAGCCAGCTGGGTGACTTTGGGCCAGTCACCAGGAGACTGTGAGTTCTAGTCCCTTCTTAGGCACAAAAGCCAGCTGGGTGACTTTGGGCCAGTCACCAGGAGACTGTGAGTTCCAGTCCCTTCTTAGGCACAAAAGCCAGCTGGGTGACTTCGGGCCAGTCACCAGGAGACTGTGAGTTCTAGTCCCTTCTTAGGCACAAAAGCCAACTGGGTGACTTTGGCCCAATCAACCAGGAGACTGTGAGTTCTAGTCCCTTCTTAGGCACGAAACCAGTTGGGTGACTTTGGGCCAGTCACCAGGAGATGGGGAGTTCTAGTCCCTTCTTAGGCACAAAAGCCAGCTGGGTGACTTTGGCCCAGTCACCAGGAGACTGTGAGTTCTAGTCCCACTTTAGCCATGAAAGCCAACTGGGTGACTTCGGGCCAATCCCTCTCTCTCAGCCCAGTCCACCTCTCTTTCAGTCCAACCCATCTGTTGTTAGGGGAAAATAGGAAGAAAGAATTATTGGATATATTCATTGCCTTGAATTATTTCTAGTTTTTTAAAATTATTATTATTATCCCTTCTTGTTCCCATTTTGTCCCTGCCCGCTGAGCCAGGAGAAGGGCAGTTTGGCCTTCTGAATTCATGCAAGCTGCCTAAGTGGCTAGATACTGGTGCCAAAACTCTGTAAGCTGCTTTCTCTATGATGGGGATGAACCCGCCCCCCCTGCCTCCCATGGGCTAAACATCCTGGAACATGCATGTTCACTTCCCCTGATCACATGGCAGTCGATAAACCTTGACGTCCTGCAGATGTTTTGAATGCCAGTTCTCGCCAGTCCTGCAGCCAGCATTTCCAGGGGCAAAAGACAATGGAAGTTGCCATCCAAACACCACACCAGGCTGTCTGTCCCTGGCATAATAGACATAATAGCAATTTTAGGCGGGGCTTCATTTGTCTGCGCCGCTTGATTACTTTGGCCCAGATTCCACCAATCGTGTGCTCTGCTTTTTCCCGTTATGTTAACACACAGCCATTATTGTGCTCAACCTCGCTTGCAAAAGTCAGGCAGAAGGCTCTGAAGTCACCGCTAGGAGGGCAGCTTGCCAACTTCCTCCAAATTCTGATTGGCCAAGAGAATTCCAGCACTAAATGTGCTAAAAGGTAGGAAAGCACATGCAGTCTTGTTTACCTGTGGCAGGTGTCTCGGGGGTTTTCAGAGCCTTCTTCCTGGAGGTGATTATTATTTTTCTTTTATGTTAAACTTGATCAGTCGTCCTAAAGCTTGCTTGGTCCTTGTGTCCTTATCACCATGGGTATTTGGAGTTTAAGGGATGCACCAGAACAGCCTTTCCCACGTTTGGCCACCCTTGAAGATGTGTAGACTTCAACTCCCAGAATCCCCCAGCGAGCGTGCAAGCTGAGGAGTCCTGGGATTTGAAATTCACACATCTTTAAGCAGCCAAGCTTAGGAAACACTACATTAGAAGAGCCATCCTGTTTGGCTCAGAAAGAAGCAAGTGCGGACAGAGTGTGTTGTGCGGATGCTGGAAAAATTGCCCTGGATTCTGTATACAGATGCAGATTTAACAGAGTTGGAAGGGAGCTTGTAGGTCATTTAGTCCTACCCCCGCCCAAGCAGACCCTACACCATTTCTGACAGTCTCTTCTTGAAAGCCTCCAGTGATAAAGTTCCCACAACTTCTGAAGGCAACTTCTGTTCCATGGGTTGATTGTTCTCACAGTCAGAAAGTTTCTCCTTATTTCCAGGTTGAATCTCTCCTGGATCAGTTTCCATCCATTATTCCTTGTCTGGCCTTCAGGTTCCTTGGAAAATAGCTTGACCCCCTTCCTCCTCTCTGGGGCAGCCCCTCAAATATTGGAAGACTGCTATTGTGTCTCCCCTGGTCCTTCTCTTCACTAGACTAGCCAGGCCCAGTTCCTGCAACCATTCTTCATATGTTTTAGTCTCCAGTCCTCTAATCATCCTGGCTGCCCTTCTCTGTACTTGTTCTAGAGTCTCAACATCTTTTTTATAGTGTGGTGACCTAAACTGGATGCATATTTTAGGTGTGGTCTTACTAAGGCTTTATAGAGTGATATTAGTACCTCCCTTGATCTCAATTGTATCCCTCTGTTAACGCAACCTAGGATTGCATTAGCTTTTTTGGCTGCTGCTGCACACTGCTGGCTCATGTTCAGCGTGGTGTCCACTAAGACTCCAAGATCCCTCTCCCAGTTACTGCTGCTAAGTCTGGTTTCACCCAGTCTATATGTGTCCTTTTTTTTCCCCTTGCCTAAGACTTTTAATTTTCTCTACGTTGAATTTCATCCCGTTAGATAGGGCCCAGTGTTCCAGTTTAACGTATACTTTACATTAAAATAGAAGCAGCATTCTGGTCCTCATGGTGGCAAATTAAAAAGAATAGGCCATTTGTTTTTTGTTTTAAGGTGAAAAGGCCAGAAAGCAGAGCAGAAAAGGGCCTTTTGGGAAGTGGCAGGCTCGGATAGGATTTTACTTCTGGCTCCATCTCGCCCTTTTCAGGAGGTGTGTAGATTTCTCACTGGCTTCTGGGCTGGGCTGAGCAGGGGCACTCCTTGCATGTCCGGAATTTGACTGGGAAATGAAATGCTTCAGCCAGATCGCATCCTTCAACGGTGCATAACGTGCGAAGGCGCCATCCCTTTTTTTAAAGGATGGCGCGTCTGACCTTACCAATTCTAAGGAGACACACACACACACCCCGGTCTGTGGATGGAAACATTTACAGCAAGCCTGGAAATAAATTCTTTTTGAGGCCTTTCCGCACACACGCTGCCTTCGCCTGGAGGGATCAGTGACGGTTTATAACAAACTTAAGACTCTGTTGAAAATCTGAAGTGGGAAACTTTTGCCTTCTGCTTTCCTCAAAGGGGGAGGAATTAAAAAAAAAAAAAAAAAGAAGAGGAGAGAGAGTGATTTTTTTCCCTCTCTACTGACATGCTGGACACTTAAGTGTTCACCGCTGTTCTCATCGGTGGTTGATAATGGCTTGGAGGAAACTGAGGAACACTGTTGCCCTCCTGAGTCAGAAGCGGTACAATCGATGGTGGTTTAGTTGAAGGTCGTTTTGAAAACACCTGTTATGTCTGCTTTCTAGCCATTCAAAACACTGGCCTTTGTCTACCTAGGACAAACTCCAAAAATCAAGTCAAAGGCACCTTGAATTCCTTCTAAATCAAGGGGTCTCCAACCTTGGCAACTTTCAGACTTGTGGACTTCAACTCCTGTCTTGAGCTACCCACGTTTTCTCCACATCTGACCCCATGTTAGCTCCGAGGCTATTGCCACCAGTCAGTCTCTCTCTCTCTCTCTCTCTCTTTTTCCCCCTCTCCCTCTCCCTCCCAGAGCATAACCTGTTTCTGACCATCTCTGCTCAGAGGTTCTGAGCTTGGGGAGGATTAGGGCGCAGGGAAGTTCCCCATTAAAGCCCGATTCTCTGATTTCAAGATATGGGGAAGGAAAACTCATGTGCGAGTGTTTGATCTCCGGGTGATGCTGCGCACACCACGAGGAATAGATTGCTGGGATCAGCTCGGGAGGAAAGAGTGAGAACAAAGGACCACCCTGCAGGAGAAATGGGACCAGGGGGAGATGTTCTGGAGGTCCTTTCATCTGCCGGGTGATGTGTGTTCGGTGGGGAGGAAACTTGCACACCCTTTCCTGCTTTTCTTATCTGCGGGGTTACAGATAAATTAACAGAGTTGGAAGGGACCTTGTGGGTCATTTAGTCCAACCTGTCACCCAAGCAGGAGACCCTACACCATTTCTGACAGTCTAGTCTAGTCTCTTCTTAAAAGCTTCCAGGGATGAAGCTCCCACAACTCCTGAGGGCAACTTCTGTTCCATGGGTTGGTTGGTCTCACTGTCAGAAAAGTTCTCCTTATTTCCAGGTTAAATCTCTTCTTTGGTTTCCATCTGTTATTCCTTGTCTGGCCTTCAGGTGTTTTAGAAAATAGCTTGACCCCCCCTCCTCTCTGTGGCAGTCCCTCAAATATTGGAAGACTCTGCTATCCTGTCTCCCCTGGTCCTTCTCTTCCCTAGACTAGCCAAGTCCAGTTCCTGTAACTGTTCTTCATATGTTTTAGTCTCCAGTCCCCTCATCATCCTGGTTGCTCTTCTCTGTACTTTTTTTCTAGAGTCTCAGCATCTTTTTTATAGTGTGGTGACCAAAATTGGATGCAGTACTCTAGGTGTGGTCTTACTAAGGCTTTAAAGTGGTATTAGTATCTCCCTTGATCTTCGTTGTATCCCTCTGTTAACGCAATTTAGGATTGCATTGGCTTTTGGGGCTGTTGCTGCACACGGGTGGCTCATCTTTTTAGCTGGTTGTCCACTTCAGGACCCCAAGATCCCTCTTAGGAGGAGGAGGAAGAGAAGGCGTGGAGCCCTTGCAGATAACTTACCACAGCAGCTTCTTTGGTGGATTAAAAAAAACAGAGAGACCAAGGGTGTGGCTGTTCTTTGGCCAGGAGAAATGGCAAAACGAGAGAGGACCACTGGATCCAACTACAGCTGTAGGAGAGCCAGTTATTTAGGGAGGCGGGGAGGAAGTGGGCTGGGTTGCTCTTCAAGCTCAGAGAGCATCCAGGACCCTCACAGTTCAATCCTGAGCTTGCAAATACCAACAGTCGACTCCCCAAACTTACGTTGCAAATTTAGGAGAAATGTTATTGAGTGAGTTTTGCCCCATTTTTCTGGCCACCGTCGTTGAGTGAATCCCTGCAGTTGTTAAATTAGTAACGTCATTAAGTGAATCTGGCTTCCCCGCTAACTTTGCTTGTCAGAAAGTCGCAGTAGAGGATCGCATGATCCCGCGACCGTCATAGGTATAAACCAGTTGCCGAGTGGCTGAATTTTGGTCACGTGACCACAAGGAAGCGGCAACGGTCATAAGTATGAAAAACAGTCCTAAGTCACTTTGTCCGGTGTTGTCGTAACTTCGAACAGCCGGTAAACGAATGGTTACCACCCATTTTTCTTTAAAAAAAAAACCCTGGCTTTATATACTGAATTGATTCATACTCCATTCAGTGGTGGGATTCATTTTTTTTACTACCAGTTCTGTGGGTGTGGCTTGGCTTGGTGGGCGTGGCAGGGGAAGGTTACTGCAAAATCCCGTTCCCTCCCCACCCCACTAACCTGCTTTCCAGCTCTGTTCTCCTGTGCAGGGCAACCAAAGAAGACCCAGCCGATCAGCTGGGACTCAATGGGAGGCAGAGAAGAGATGGAGGAAGGGCCAGTCAGAGGTGGGATTTGCCGGTTCTCCAAACTACTCGAAATTTGTGCTACTGGTTCTCCAGAACTGGTCAGAACCGGCTGAATCCCACCTCTGGCTCCATCAATGGTCTGGGTTACATTTTCTGCAAAGCTTTTAGGAAGACGTTTCCTAACGGTGTGGGTATTGTTTCAAAATGTTTTACAATGTTTTACAGGGTTCCCTTCAGTCCCAGTTATGCTGTAAATGAATCCCTTGCCATTTTGAGAGCCAGGCTCACGAAAAGCGTCGTGTAAACCCAAATGGGAGCTTTGCTTAATTCAGTTTGACTTCAGTATGTCTGGGTTTGGCTTGGATCTTAACTTTTGTCCCAGGCATGTGGATTCAACGTGAGGCACTGAAAGATGTTATTTATTTTTATTTTTTTATTTTTGTTTTGAGGCTAAATGAGCCCAGAGTATCTAACCGAAGTTTATATCAGCTTGATTCATATAAACAAACAATTCAAGGCTACTTTTAAAAGGCTAAAAATCTGTAGAGATTCTCAGTCCAAATTGCTTTTGGTTTTCCAGGAGGCAACTGGACTGCCTTGCTTTTTTCTTTGAAGACATTTTGCTTCTCATCCAAGAAGCTTCTTCAGCTCTGACAAGATGGTGGGATGGCCTTTTAAAAGGCTACCTCTAAGATCTTCTGAAGCCATTCTTTTAATTTGCAAGGGATGGGATTATTTTTGTAGTCAGATTGCTAGATAGTTGGGTTTTTTTTTTCCTTCCTCCCTTGAAATTCAAGCTTCGGGGCAAATGTCTGAATGGGACTAAATTGAGGGTTGGTTTGTCTGTTTTGCTTTTATCTCGCCATGTAGATTTGTGGGACATGCACTTTGACTTTGCATAGGACAGTTTTTTGGGGGGGGTATTTTTATTTCCATAACAAAGTCTGTTTCAAAAGTAGGAGATCACCTGAAAGAAAGTAGGAGATTGCCTGAAAGAAATTCTCAAAGCAGAGGAAGAATGAGGCGCGCGTGCACACACACACACACACACAAAACCTCCGCAGCCTCTTTTGCGGTGGAAGAAACTTTTTGAGAAATTGCAGGGCCAACTGGAAAGCGGCCTTCCCTCTTTTCATCTCTTTGCAATCTGATAGCGGTGGAAAAATAATAATAATAATAATAATCTGGGATCGGCGCCAGATCCTGAGCAGATTTATATTGTGGCTTATCCTTTGAACATTCAGAAGGCTTGGAGCTTCTTTCTCCCAAAGTCATTCCGGAGTCGCGGCATGGACAGGTGGTCCATCGGTTTTGCAAAATGCTTCTTGCATTCTGGACGCAATTCCCGGAGAAGCTTTTGGCCAGCCGATAAATCTTAAGTAATCCCTGGAGGGTCTTTTGAGACCTGCTAAACGAGGTTGGCACTCTAAAGGCCACGCCCTTCCCACCCCCAAAACAAAAGATAATTACTAATGCCAGCAATCTCCTCTTAACAAATGTGTTTAGGGAAAGCGTTCATTAGATCTCAGAAGAGATGTTCAAAGGGTTTAGCTTGCTGTGTGAACCAGGCCACCTTCTCTCGTAGTCTTCTGACCGAGACCTTCCCAAGATCGTGAAGCCGGCTCCCCGTCCCGATAAAACCCCTTTTATTTAAGTTAAAAGGAATTCCTCTCTCCAGCCAAGTCCCAGCAAACGGTCTTTCAAGAGATTTTACAACTACAGGTCTTTATCAGGCTTGGAGAGTTGCCAGGCCGATATCTTCCAAACGCCATGCTGTAGCAGAAATTGCTTGGCAAGGAATCAGGAACAGATCTTCATCCTAATGAATGGAACTAATTGTCTCCTGCAAACATCACTCCCCCTTCGCTCCTCTTTTATTCCCTGTGGGAGGGGCCATTCACCATCCACCTGAGCCTTTACTCCTGAGTCGATCCTTGTTCCTGAACTGTTCCCTTCTCCTGACAGCTCTGTGCATGTGCATACTGGGAACAGGCTCCAGCTGTTCTTCTGCCCCACTGATCTCTGACTCCGAAGGCAGCTGATAACTGTCGGATGACCCTGGTCCCATCTCTGCCTCCGATGCAGAGCATTCATCAGAGCCTTCCCCACACTCCAGGACTGGTCCAGGTTCTTCCCCAACCTCCTCACTGTCCAAGTCTGTAACCAGCTCAGCTGGCCGCTGGTGGGTCACAACACCTAGGTTGACTTGCAATCTCTGGGGGCACCAATGGATGTCTTCTTCAGAGTCTACCAGGCTCTTTGGACCACTGGATTTTTATTTGGAAGGGCAGAAGAGACCTTGTGACTTCTAGCATCATCTTTATTTCCAATCCAGAGTCTATAGATGTTCTACATGCTTCTGTAGACCTTCTAAATCACGGGTGGGCAACTATCACCCCTTTATGTCCAACTGACTATGGCGCAGGGATTCTGGGAGCTGAAAACCACAGGTCATAAAGGGGCCATAGTTGTGAACCCCAATTCTAAATGCTTCCAGTTCAAGGCTTCGTTGAGAAGGATGCCCACCTGCCCAGAGCTGGGAGGGAGAACTATCTGGAGGAAAAATGTGAATATCAACCTCACAACGTATTTCATAGGTATTTTGTGCCTGACTGTGACCCAAAAGCAGCCATCTGGGAATAGCCAAGCTCCCTTCCTTAAAGGATAATCATTTTGTGTACATCCCAAGAGATGTTTCCCAAGCTCTGTGCGTGTCCCAAAGTTGACCAATCTTGTAGAGCGTGGTCTTCTTTGGAGAAAAGCGAGGATATCATCCTAACTGCCTCAAGAGTCAAGACATGATTTGAAATCAGACAACTATCCAGTAAAGTTCTTAGGTCCGCTCCAAGGGCACAAATACACATTTTGTGACTTCCTGTCAGGCAAGGTGCATACAAGATTAGAATCAGGAAATAGATCAGAAGCAAGAAATAAAGGAAATTATTTGTCTTGACGTTGGTGTCTATTGAGTTAGAAGGTTAGAAAGCCGGAGTTATCTGCAGATGTTGCCATCAAGACTCTTCATGGTGCTAAATAGCTTCAGAAGACATCTAGGATTGTAGGCATTAAAAAAAAAACACTGTGGATTAATTAACATGCCAACGTTGGTTTAGCATGATGTCTGAAATAGCTCAACGTGCTCTTATCCTTTATGACTTGTCAGCTAGTTTTCATTGTCTAGAATGATTTTCTGGTTTGCATAGACACTAAATGTTCTCCAACATCCAGGGGTTTGGTACTGTTGTGGCCCAGCGGCGGCTGACAAAGTTGGCAGCAGAGTCGGAGAGTAGCAAGGAGGTTGGGAAGGAACCTGGGCCCATCTTGGAGGCTGAGGGGGCCTTGGAATGAGGGCTCTGCATCAGAGGCAGAAATGTGGCCGGGACAGGCTGGCAGTCATCAGCTGCCTTCAGACTCAGACAGCAACGAGGCGGGAGAGTTTCTGGAACCAGGTCCCAGCCTGGGCATGCTCAGGGCTACCAGAAGACAAGAACAATTGAGAAAGCAGGGTCGACTCGGGAGTAAGGCCACACCTCAGAGATGATTGGCCTCTCCCCTAGGACATAAAAAAAAAGGAGCAAACAGGATGTGAGCTTTTGCAGGAAGCAATTACTTTGTCTGGTCGATTCAAGCTTTGAAAAGGTCTCTTTGATTCTGTCAAGTTTGGCCTTGCCCTATGCTTGGCAATTAGTTCCCTGGCAGCATTCCAACTTGCGATAAGATGGGTGTTTATAAACAGTCCCCTGAAAGACTGTTTGTGAAGCCTTGCAGGCGGTGAATGAATATAATTCACAGCCATAGAAATAAGAGGTTTTGCTGGTACTTTCATGTCCCCAAAGTCCCTGGGACAAGCAGTTCAACACTACAAAGGCTTCCATGCAAAGTTAGTCTATTGGATTTTATTAGGCATCCTCAAAGTATAACTCACAGTTATGTTGAGATTCATCTAATGTCCAATCTTTGCCTCCATAGTATGAAAAGATGGTTTATTTTTATCCCATAACGTTTATAGCAAAGGAAAACTCCAGCACGATGCTGGGTTCCAGGTAAGAATGCCCCAAAACCTCCCCCAGCCCAACCAGAGATCAAGTCAGTGACAAATCAGGATTGCAGATGTGACCACATGACATGAACTACATCTCCCATGAGTTATTAACTACATTTCCCATGAAGCATTCCTTTAAGGGGGCAGCTCTCTTTCTTAAACTAAGTATATACTGTCTAACCAGCACAGGGTTGTTGTTGAAGTTACTCATTGGACAGGCCACAGGTGATCTCGGAGCAAAATGTGGTTCAAACAGCCTATCCCACGCTTTCATGAGTGGATCCTGCCTGGACAATGTTTTGCTAACTTCAAAGGACTTTCTAGGCTGGCTCTGAGCCTCTAGGGACCTTTTGTTTTGTTCAGCTCATGATCCGTGTGTGATTTGGTGGAGGTATGCAATGTTTTTCTTGAAACAGCCCTTGCCTTACGTCGAGATGAACTTGATTTCTCTCACGCTCCAAAGTTTTTAAACGCGAAGGCATAATGTAGGGTCAGGCTTTGTCCGCTTTAAACTTTTTAAGAGAAAGGTTTATGATGTACTTCAAACAGAGGAACAGTTTATAAAGGAGAGAAAGAGGAAGAAGAACGGTCTCTCCTGCTCTTGCCAAGCCTCTCTTTTCATTCCCACCATGCTTAGAGAATTCTTAAGTTGGGGAGCCAGTGGACTTTTCTTTGCCAGCTATTCACAGATGGAACGATTCATGTTTTGATTTAGTTGCTTTCATCAGGGTTTTAAACTCCAGCTAGACTTTGTTTGAAGCAAATTACAGGCAGGGAAGGGAGTAAACTGGGAAAAACCGTAGGGCTTCTATTCTTCCGTTGGGTTTGAGCCGTCAAAGTAGAGTCGGAATGAAACTCTAGTCTGTGTTCAGATTGGGTTATCCAAAGGGAATCTGGAATAGAATAGAAAATAGAATAGAATAGGGAATAGAATACTAGAATAGAATAGAATAAGGAATAGAATGGGAATAGAATAGAATAAGGAATAGAATAGAATAAGGAATAGAATAGAATAAGGAATAGAATAGAATAGAATAGGGAAAAGAATGGAATAAGGAATAGAATAGAAAATAGAACAGAATAGGGAATAGAATAAGGAATAGAATAGAATAGGGAATAGAATAGAATAAAGAATAGAACAAGGAATAGAGTAGAGTAGAGTAGAGTAGAGTAGAGTAGAGTAGAGTAGAATAGAATAGAATAGAATAGAATAGAATAGAACAGAGTTGGAAGGGACCTTGGAGGTCTTCTAGTCTAACCTCCTGCGTAGGCAGGAAACCCTAAACTCTATACCATTTCAGACAAAGGGTTATCCAATCTCCAATCCAATTCAAATCTTCTGGTTCTAATTTCATGAAAGGCCAGGTCCATGTTTTAAGGAGAACCAGGGAGGGGTGTGTTTTTTCAAGAGTAAATCTAGATGGGTAGGGAGGCTGGTAACCAAACCGTAGAAGGAATAGTTGAATAAGTTGAAGATAGCACATTTAGCTCCATGGAGAGGAAGAACGAAGGGAAGAATTAAAGGAGGCCTTCAGGTATCTGGCTGTCAAACAGGAGAGTTCCCCTGGCTGGGGAATTCTGGGAGTTGAAGTCCACACATCTTTAAAGTCACTTGTCTGCAAGGACGGTGATTTTATTTTTTTTAACTCCAGCCCTTTTTCTGATGCACTGTTGTTTGTCTGTTCTGTCTTTTGTCTGACTGAGGGGATCAGTCTCAGTTGCATATGAAGTTTGTTGATTTTTATCAGGCCTCAATTCCGCGGTGCTCCTAAGGCATCCCATACGGCAAATGTGTCTGACTCAGAAATCACATCGTAAGAAAACAAAATTAGAAAAAGGAAACACAGGACCATAATCATGATACAGAATAAATAAAGAATCCTTTATTGGTCAAGCGTAATTGGACACACAAGGAACTTGTCTTGGTGTAAACACTCTCAGTGCACATAAAAGAAAAAAATAGAAAAGAAAGTCAAGAATCATCAGGTACAGCACTTAATGATAGTCATAGGGTACAATAAGCAATCCAATCATACTAGGAAACAGTCAATATGAATCGTAAGGATGCAAGTGACAAAGTTACAGTCATACAGTCACAAGTGGGAGGGGATGGGTGATAAGGAGTGATGAGAAGATTAATAGTGATAGCAGTGCAGACTTTGTAAATAGTTGAACAGTGTTGTGGGAATTATTTGTTTAGCAGAGTGATGGTGTTCAGGGAACAACCTGTCCTTGTGTCTAGTTGTTCTGGTGTGCAGTGCTCGATAGCCTTGTTTTGAGGGAAGGAGTTGAAACAGTTTATGTCCAGGTTGTGAGGGGTCTGTAAATACTTTCAAAGCCCCCTTTTTGACTCCTGCAGTATGCAGGTCCTCCATGGAAGGCAGGTTGGTAATAATTGTTGTTCTGCAGTCCTAATTATCCTCTGAAGTCTGTGTCTGTCCTGTTGGGTTGCAGAACCAAACCAGATGGTTATAGAGGTGCAGATGACAGACTCAATAATTCCTCTGTCGAACTGGACATAAGGAATTCAAACATCGGAGCAGCTTTTTTTTTTTTGACTTTCGATCTAGAAAGGTTTGTGTCTTGGAAATGGCAGCTAACACGTAAACCAAATCTGTAGGAATCATTTGGTTGCATAGAGTCCTTGACGTACAGCCATAATTAGCCAGAATTAGAGTTGTAAGGCGTAGTTGTTAAATGGATCACTGTGACTTTCTTGATGCAAATGTCACAATCGTTAAGCAAATGCAAACTTCAAACAAACCAAATTTTCATTAATGGCCTTTTTTTTTTTGCCAGAAATGAGAAATTAAAAGTCCTGAAATCTGCAAAAGACCCTAAAAATCATGTGACCACAGCATGCTGTAAACAGTCATAAATAAGCAGCATTCAAAAATCTGATCCCACAACTCAACACAATTCTCTTTTGCTCTAAAAATCCTGCCTTAAAGGTTAGGAGACAGAATTGTTAGGTTCCCATGGAGCCTCAAAAGTTTTAAAAACCCGTCTTGAAAATAACCAAATGACCTTCTCTGGAAAGTTATTCTTGGCAGCTGGGAGTTTTTAACTTGTTGACTTGCCTTAAATGAAATGTGTGTCAAAATGTTTGCAAAAGAATTCAAATGGGAGGCTCCATGTCTCTGTCTGTCTGTCTCTCGGTGTGTCTCTCTCTGTGTGTGTGTGTAGCTTTTGGGTTTACGCTGGGCTTTAGAAGAACTCAGATAACAACTAATCAGAGTTGGAAGGGACCTTATAGGTCATCTAATCCAACCCCCCCACCCCCACCCCAATGGGGGGAGACTACCCCATTCTGACAAATGGCAGTCCATCTCTTCTTGAAAGTCTCAAGTGATGGCCCTCCCATCAGAAGAACTGGGGTGGGCTGGGGTCCACGGGGGTCTCTTTGTATTACCAGGATAAGAGGCACGTCAAGTCTTCTCCAGAGTCTGCAAAGTGTCAACAGTAAAAATGTAAAAAATGCATTTATTAAATGCAAAGATACATTTATTAAATGTAATTTTTGCGCTGCTGCTTCTAACCTGAGTTGCAAGCGCAATAGGCCGCTTTGAGGCATTCATCACTCTTTCCCAGGGACATTAATGGGAATGGTTTAGTTGTGATAGGCTCCTTTTCGAATGGGTTTTAACAAAGCTCTTCCGGGAGTAGCTTAATTAGAATATGGACCCATAATGAAGATGGGCCTGTTAACTTACAATGCACAGGAACTAAGAGCAAAGAGGTTCAATTTGTAACCTTTCCCCTGTTATTTTAAAAACAGAACCATTTCCTTTAAATTATGAAAACTAGCTTGACTAGCTGGTTTGGAAAGTTTTAACACCCAGAAGAAGAATAAAAACTCTCCATGATTCATTCATTCATTCATTCATTCATTCATTCATTCATTCACCCATCCATTCTTTCTCTTTCTTTTTTCTCTTTCTTTCTTTCACTCTTTCTCTCCCTCCCTTCCTTCCTTCCTTCCTTCTTCCTTTCCCTTCCTTTCCCTTCCTCTTTTTTCTCTTCTTCCTTTTCTCTTCTTTCTCTTCTTCCTTTTCTTTCATTATTCAAAGCTTAAGAGAATTAAGGCAGTTTCCTTCTGTCTGAAAAGGAGTTAATAGCATCGTTAAGCCCTTTAAATACATAAATAAAGACAACTTCTCTGATGAATATTGGATTATAGAGATGAAGTTTATATTCCAAGCGTTGGGGGTGGTAGCAGTTTCTCTCCGCACCCCCATCAAAAAAAAGGCCCAAAGAATCTGACTGCAGTAATCACGAGCTATTTCTACTGCTCCTCCCTTCATGAAGATTAAGCCAGATCTCTTTGCTTATTAAGCCCTGCCAAGGGATTCATTTTTCTTAGCTTCTTAGATGGTGCCAGATTTTTTTTTTCTTTTTCTTTTTTCTTTTCCCTTCCTCTTTTTGGACAGTTCCCTCTTTAAGTACAAATATCTTGGAATAAAGTCTAGTCTTTTGCCTCTTGTCACGTCCCGTAGCCTCGCTTGTCCCAGAGCTGATGTCTTTCCAATTGGTCAATGTTCAACCCTTCTCATCTTTAGCCAACAAGGCCGGTGCTGGCTAAGGACTCTGAGATGTGCACATCCTGAAGGCATTAGATGGGAGGTGAGTTCACTTAGCCCTTCTGATCCGGGGTGGGAAGGTGGGGGACGCATTTCCTACGATTTTGAGGGGTTTGTTTTGCACAGGCTTGGCTGCCTTTTTCCAAGGACAGTCCAGCAATGTAGGATGGCTTGTTTTGGTTCCAGGAAATGCTCTAGAAGCCATCAGAGATAGCAGACTGGCCAGCTTGTTTGGGTTTGGATGAAGGGTGGTGAAGCAATAGGGGTCTATATCAGGAACGATAAAGAGAGGAAGGGTTGGGGACCTTAGGTGTTACTTTCAAAGGGTTGTGCGTTGTCCTTTAATTGCGTGGGGCTTTGCATGACCATTGCAGGACAATGAGCCCAGCCTTTGAAAAGAATGTAAGGGTAATCTTGGAATCCTACAGAGAGAAAAATGTGATCCATTCGGGAGACCCTTGAGTGGACCTGGATTCGGATGAAGTTGTTGGCTTTCCTTTAGCAATTGGTTGTGTGTGTTGCCAATGCCATTGTTGGCTTGTTTTTAACTTTTCCTGCACGGCCTATGAAGCAGAGAATTATTTCAATCAATCGGCTGGAAGGGACCTTGGAGGTCTTCTAGCCCAACCCTCTGTTCAAGTAGGAGACCCTATACCATTCCAGGCAAGTGACTGTCTGGTCTCTTCTTAAAAACCTCCAGTGTCGAAGCACCTACAAGTTCTGGAGTCCAGGTGTTCCACTGATTAATTGTCCTCACTATTAGGAAGTTTCTGCTCAATTCCCAGTTGCTTCTCTTCTTGATTATTTTCCATCCTTTGTTTCTTGTCCTGCCTTCTGGTGCTTTGGAAAATAAGTTGACCCCCTCCTCTTTGTGACAGCCCCTCAAATGCTGGAAGACTGCTATCATGTCCCTCCTAGTCCTTCTTTTCTCTAGACTGGCTAAATCCAAGTCCTGCAACGGTTCTTCGTAGGTTTTAGTCTCTAGGCTTTTAATCATCTTAGTTGCTCTTCTTTGCATTATTTTTTTCTCTGCACCTTTTCCTTCCAGAAAAGCTCTGTGTTTGGAGATCTGTTAGGCTTAAGTTCCTGTAATTCACAAAGGCCAAAGTACCTGGGGATAATGAATGTCAGAATTCAAAAGAGATAGTTGGATATTCCTTCTGGGAAAGGCTCTTTTTGAAGATTGCTATAAGAGGAGAAGATTGATTGCAACTTCTGATGCAGCCAGGAAGAAAAAGGGTGGATGATATGCAGTTCGTACAGAGTTTTCTTCATCCTAAATTTGTTGGCTTGGATTTAAAAGCCCGGGAGGTGTTCCTTAAATTACAAATGTCCTTGGCTCTTGCAGTTGTAAGGAAGGGCTCCTACAATCACTGTCATCTCAGGGGTGGTGTTTTATTTTTGGTACAAGAGACAATCCTGCTATTACATAGAGGTCACCTATATTTACACATCCACAGAGAAATAATTTCCATATAACATTTATCAGACCCGCAGGCTGAGATCATCTATCTTAGTGAGAAGGAGATCCTGTCTATCTGTCTTAGCAAGGGCTTATTGTGAGATTCCTATTCATTGATGAATAATTTTTTGAATGGGGAAGAAGAAGAAGAAGAGAGAAGAAGAAGAGAGACGAAGAAGAGAAGAAGAGGAGGGAGGAGGAGGAGGAGGAGGAGGAGGAGGAGGAGGAGAGAGGAGAGAAGAAGAAGAAGAAGAAGAGGAGAGGAGGAGGAGGAGGAGAGGAGGAGAGGAGGGGAGAGGGGGGGGAGAGGGGCGGCCTTGGGTGTATGTATGCCTCCATTCTCCTGTGAGGATATGCAATGAAGAAAACGTGGTGGCACCCTGTTGCCATCTCAGTAACACCTCAATTCCTACATGTATTTTCTTGAACCCATATTAGTACCGTGTGGGCCCAGGGGGAGAAAATTGGATCTTTTAAGGAGCAGTTGTGAGGTACAGAGTGAGTATTCACATGAAATCAGAGACACTTTTTCAGCTCAAGATCCAAGTACTGAATATCTCTCGTATAGAGTTATTTCAGTGCAGTGGTTAAGGTGCTGATCTAGAAACCAGGAGAGGGTGAGTTCTAGTCTCATCTTGGGCATGGAAGCTGGCTGGGTGACTTTGGGTCAATCACCAGGAGACTGGGAATTCTAGTTCTGCTTTACCCATGAAGGCTGGCTGGGGGATTTGGGTCAATCACCAGGAGACTGGGAGTTCTAGTTTCAGCTTGGGCATGAAAGGTAGCTGGGGCACTTTGGGCCAGTCTCTCTCTCTCTGAGCCCAACCCACTTCACTGAGTTATTCTGGGGAAAATAGGAAGAAGTATTATTTATGTTCATACCGCCCTTAGTTAGCTATAAACTAATAAAGGCGGTATAAAAATCTAATAAATAAAAAAAATATTGCCTGAATTCTCTCCATGAACTCAGAAGGACATCCAGGGAGAGAACCTATTAAGTCTTTTTCATGTTGGACAAGGGGAAGGGCTGGAAAGCATCAACAACATCCTTCTCATCTAATAATAAATCAAATCACCCCATTACTTCCCAAAGATAATTAAATGTTCAAGCTCTCCGGATATAAGGGAGAAAAAGAACAGTTTTTTGAGACATCACAAGGGTAATTTTGGAGTAACAAAGAGAGACACACACAGAGAGAGAACGTAGCTCCTTCTTTTGAGCGTCCAGAAATATTTGTAGCATGCACACGGAAAGGCTGGGAATATTTGGAGTCAGGCCTTGTGAAAGATTGTTGGGTTTCCATTTCTGCAGTGTGCGGTGTGTTTAAAGACGATTTTAGATAAAGCCATGGAAATGAGAGATGACACCGAAGAGAGGGGAGGGGTGCGTTGTCCTCCTGGCCTCTTTGTTCTTGCAAAAATTTGGCAAAAAGTTATTTTTGTCCCGCGGAACGAGTCATCGCTTTGACCCCCAGAGGGTTGACCCTTCCTTCCCCCAACTCCCTCTCCTTCTCTCTCTGTTTCACAACTCACAAAGGGCCAGAAAAACAGCTGCACAAATGCTTTGTGTGATACTCGTTAGTGGAATTTTTTTTCTCTCTCTCCGATAAGAGCAAATCACTTCTATGCCTTTTGCTCAAGAAGTGGAGAGTATATTTTCTCCCCCTGAAAAAATGTTTTTGCAAAGGGATGAAATTGTGCATGTGAGTCCATGCAACCGCTTTGTGATTCTGTTGCTTTTGGTTGTTTGCTGCTTTGGGGAAATAAGATAGTTTCTCCTGGTTTTCTTTTGATCATTGAGTTAGATGTTTGGAATGATTCCACACTTTATAAAACGGTAGAGGTAGTCCTTCACTTACAACAGTTTGTTTAATCATCATCATCATCATCTTTTAATGACCTCATAATCCCTTGCGGGGTAGAGTCTGAGCAAGTGACTGAAACTAGCAGAATGTTTACTGGCCGGATGCCCTTCCTGTCACTAGTACGGAGTTTGGAGTTTTGTTCATCAGGATATATTTTCATCATGCCCAGAGAGGGAAATATCTGCCTCTACCCAGGATCGAACTCACAGCCTCCTGATGGTGAGGCGAGAACTCCACCTCTAGGGCCACCGCACCACTGCAACCCACAACCCCTGTAACCATCATAAACAGGAGTCAGATGTCAAGTATCTGAATTTTGATTATGTGACCACGAGAGATGCCATAATGGTCATAGGTGTGGAAAATGGTCATAATGGTCATTTTGTAACTTTGAAGAGTCATTCAATGAACTCTTATATAAGTTAAGGACTACCTGTATACATAATTGATTCTGTAAATTGGTTTGGGTAGAAGTAATTGCTGTTGGCCCCTGTCTGAACACCATCTGTCTGAGTCATAATGTTTATAAGGGTCTTTGTCCTTCCTGCCTCATCACTTGTAGAGTGAAAATGGTCAGCCTTGCCATATGGTGAGCATTTGGTGAGCGTTTGGTGAGCTGGTTCTCCATTTCAGATACCCCAAAGTGGGAGGGCAGGCTACTAAGATTTGGGACTGGCCAGAAGTGATTATTGAGACTACCAGAATGTTAGTACTAAGTCCTTGTGGTTGTCAGTTAAGGCACCAGGTAACCAAACCAGATTTCTTTGTACTGTTTTATGGCAGTTGTTAAGTGGAAACTGTGGGCCTGGGATGGGGGAAGTCACAATATTTTTTTACAATGGCCAGACGTGCATTGACACATTGTAAGTCCCCCCCACACCTTTCAAAAGCCAAGTTGTAACTCTTTAACGGTCATTAAACGGCCAATCTTAGGTTGAGAACTACCTGTAATCAAGATTTGTGCCTTGTGTTTTTGATGCAGGCTATGTAGGGTCTGTGAGATACAACTCTGACTCTGAGAAAACAGTTTTATCCTTTTCAGAACTACATTGAGCATTTTTGTGTATTTAAGCTTTTTTTTTTTAAAAAAAAAAAACCTCTTGAAACAAATGGTCTCCATGTGGAGTGTAACTTAAGAACACCCAAGTTTTAAACTTCCCTTTTCTCAGAATTTATGGAAGGCAGAGTAATTCTACCCTTTTGCTTTTGAGGGTGGGAGGGGGACGGGACACGCTAAGATCTGTTTCAAGATATTTAACAAAAATAGCAAAGCAAATTTAAAAGCATAAATCCTGAATTTTTCACAGCTTGATTTAATGTAGCTACCATCTGTCTTAAATGCAGCCCTACTTCTGAACTCAGCGTTTCTTTGGGGTGCAGTAAACGTGTTTCTTCGTGACACCAAGTCGTAGTTTCCTTGCCAAGAGGCATAGTCAAAGATTTATTAGGTTCTCTCTTTGCCCTCCTCTTCCTCTTCTGCATTTATTTATTAGACAATTTCAGCTTCGAGGCCAGCAGACGTGACTGGAAAATGCTTTCATGGTTAGGCAGGGGGACCCAACGTAAAATCCATGGAGGCTTTACAAGACTTTGTAGGGCCTTATTTGAGTCCCAAGTTTGCTTGGAGTTGGTGTGCTTCAGATCATTCCTGGAAAAAAAAAGGCCCTTGACTTGCAACAGTTCATTTAGTGATTGTATAAAGTTACAATAACTGGAAAAAGTGACTTATGACCGTTTTTGCACTTACAACCGCTGTAGTAGCCCCACTGCAGTGATTCACTTAACAACAGTGGCAAGCGAGGTTGTAAAATGGGGCAAAGCTAACTTAACAACCATCTCACTTAGCAACGGAAATGTTTGGGCTCAATTGTGGTCATAAGTCAAGGACTTCCCGTACAGTAATCTTGCTTGGGAAGTCAAATCTCTGAACCATCTTTAGATGGTAGCTAATTCGGTAGTAGGGTGAGGGATACTGAACTTTGAATAATCAGTATTCCACTGGACATCTAGAACCCAACTGGGCATGAAGAACCCAACTGGGTATCTTGAACCCAACTGGGCACCTAGAATTCAACTGGGCATCTAGAACCCAATTGGACGTCTAGAACCAGCCAGAAGGCATAAGGAGGATTTTTGCAGCTGCTTCACTTCTTCTATGTCTGAGACTCCGTCTTAACAAACGAGGGGGTCAAATACTATTCAAATACTTCCTTTTTATTTTTTTTAAAAAGAAATTCGAAGGTGCTGAAAAGCAGATTTCCAAAAGATATTATAAGCTCTTTTCAGATGTCTGTTGAGGTGAGATTTTGTTGGCTTGAGTGTTTCGCAGGACTGCAGATTCAGGAAAGCATTCAGATTTTTTGAACAATGTTCATACGGGTCATTCGATTGTAGAATTTCTGTCTTTCTTGATCTTTCAAGCAAACATTGAAAAAAATGGTGAAAGCCATGAAGTTCTTGATACTGTCAACCTCTTTATTCAGAAGCATCTACTGTGAACTTCTAATATTTGCATGTTTGCAGGCTTGCTGAAACCTTAATATAACTGTTCATGCAGGGATCAAATTCGCAGCAAGTTGGCTCCATTCGTTACTCTTTTGGCTGGGCCATTCAGACATGCATTTTATTTAATGTAAAGAAGAAAGTGCGCTTTTTTTTTTGCTTCCAAGGAACAGCTCACACAGACTTGGGAAACCTGCCAGCTTTAAACTGTGTTTATGTATGCCTATGCTTGTAATGTTTAACATCTGAGCCAAACTGCTGGTTCAGAAAGCTGTTTAATGCTTCTTCTGTTACATTTACATTTTGCTTTTTTCCCCCCCCTTAAATGAATCTTGTATTTAACAATCCCCTCTTCTTGTAGGAGGGTTTGGGAAGGCCCTGATATTTACAAAGCCTCTTGGGGGGGAAAAAAACACCTTGATTTTTTTTATTTGAAGGCTTAAATGGTAGTTCGGAAAAACCGTCTGGAATATAATCAGAGGAAATACTCAGTAAGGTTGGACCGACAGGGGAGAAGATAAAGTTGAGAGATACCAAACCATTCTCATATTTAACAAAACAGAGGTGAGCAGAGATGGCAGGTGGCAACCACATTCAATCACTGAATCCCTTGTTTTCTCCTTATGTTAGTTGTTCAAAATGTGTGACTTGGGTTCTTCTTATGTTGAATTGGAGAACACCTACAAACTTACGGAAATTCTAAAGTAGGCTTCAGACTGGTTTTGCTTCCTTTTTGATAATCTCATGTGTTAGGAAGATAGAGTTGAGAAAGAATTAGTTTTATTACTCTGCTTGGTTTAAAATCTGTCCATTCACAGCAGTTTAATGGTCATTCTCAAGTTTCACATGGTTCCTGGTCAACAAAAGTAAATCTTCTACTGCTCTTAGTCATGGTGGTCTTCTACTGCTGTGGGATAGCTTTTGTCAACCAGGGTACCATCTGGATCATATGGATGTGAATCTCTGAATTCTTAGAAAAAACTCTGCTGGTTTTGAGTTTGGGGCATTGATATTGTGGTGCCTGGAGATTGCACAGAAGATTGTTTTAAGGTCCTTTAAAAAACATTGGCCTAAAGTGTTAATTTGTTGGTGTGGATGGGCTGTATGTTGTAGATCAATGCTTCCCAACCTTGGTAACTTAAAGATATATGGATTTCAAGAATTCTGGGATTTAAAGTCTAGGAGTCTTAAAGTTGCCAATGTTAGAAAACCCTGATGTAGACTTTCTTCTTTGGTTTGGAATGGAGTGAGTGACTGTTGGAGTGAGACTGAACATTGGAGGAGATATGATCTTATTGACTTTCAGTTGGAGAAATGGTAGCTCTCCAGAATGACCTATAGAAGCATCTTGTTGACTTGTTGACTTGGTGTTTACTCTGCATTATAACCATTTCTCAAACTTGAAAGGACTCTTAAATTCCAGATGAATGTCCCCTTGAGAAAGCAATTGTTGTTTCTTCTTCTTCTTCTTCTTCTTCTTCTTCTTCTTCTTCTTCTTCTTCTTCTTCTTCTTCTTCTTCTTCTTCTTCTTCTTCTTCTTCTTCTTCTTCTTCTTCTTCTTCTTCTCCTCCTCCTCCTCCTCCTCCTCCTCCTCCTCCTCCTCCTCCCCCTTCCCCTTCCTCCTTCTTCTTCCTCCTTCTTCCTCCTTCTTCTCCTCCTCCTCCTCCTCCTGGTTTGCACCACCCCTCAAAGCTTATTCCAAAGAGAGCAAAACCTGTCTAAATTATGGATTCATTGCTTCTTCCCCTTTGCCGTTGCTTCTATAAAACCTTGACTATGATTCATTAAAGCATGTGGGGTTTGGGTCTGTGCCATCTAGGTTGCTATAATTGGTTAATCTAGCTTTCATGCTTGCATTTGTGTGCAGAATTAATATTATGATTAGGCTGTGCTTTTACAAAGCAGAAAATCTCTCCCTTTCATCAAGCCATTTATCTGAGAGGGAGTTATTGTTTTTGGAAAGGCAGCTTGTCTGTTGTACCAGAAGATAATCCATTTAGCTGATCACTTTTTAACTTTGTGATGTGGGTTTATACCACAACTCCACTTGAAGGCAGCTCTTCTCTAATATCTGTTCAGATCTTATTACATACACTGGACTTCTTTTTATGTCAACCTTGCCTTTTTTCTTTTTTCTTTTTTGCTCTTAGATTCATTTCTGAAGGTGGAAGTTATAAAAACATCTCTGTAACTTAATTCTTCCCCACTCTTTAAATGAACTAGAAAAGCCTTTCCCTGCTGGGTGTTCTCCAGATGTTCTTGGGATCTGTTGGGACCTTGGGAAGTTTCAACCCAGCACCTCTGAGAAACACCAGATTGGAGAAAATACAGATTAAGTCCTTGGGTATTTTGATGGGACTCAATATCTTTGTTTTTTAATGTTTGACTTATGCGTCTCTACTTCCCACAAGTAGAGACCTTTGATTTATGACCTTTGATTGAGGTCATATCAAGTAAAGTGAAGCAAGTATTAATACATTTTTTTTAAAAAAACATAGATAATAGCTAAATGTTCCAAAAAAGCCAAAGAAAGTGGTTCTATTCTATGTTCTAAAGCAGAATAAGAAGCAACGGATGGAAACCAAATGAGAGATCCAACCTAGAACTAAGGATAATTTTTCCTGACAGTTAGAACAATTAATCAATGACACCAGAAGTTGTGAATGCTTCAACAATGGAGGCTTTTAAGAAGAGATTGGACAGCCATTTGGTTGAAATAGTATAGGGCAGTGATGGTGGACCTTTTCGTTGTGGTGTGCTGAAAGCATGGGCGTGCCAGCACCCATAATGCAATGTGCTCTGCCTCCCCTGTGCATGCGTGCGCAACACCCCCCCTCCCGCTACCCTCTTACCTACGCTAGGCCTCCCAGCTGATTTTCGGTCCATTTGAGGCCTTTTTCAGCCTCCCAGAGACTCAAGGGAAGCCTCTGCAGCCTTGGGAGGCCGAAAAATGGGCCCGTTTTTCAGCCTCCAAATACCGGAAGTGATGAAACCGGAAGTACTGGAAGTGATGAAATGGGCCTGTTTTTCGGCCTCCAAGGGCTACAGAGGCTTCCCTTGAGTCTCTGGGAGGCCAAAAAGGCCTCAAATGGGCCGAAAATCAGCTGGGAGGCACACACATGCGCATTGCAGGTAAGTTTGTCTGGGACTTGCATGCCCGCACAAATGGCGCAGCATACCACCTGTGGCATGCGTGCCATAGGTTTGCCACCATGAGTATAGGGTTTCCTGCTTGAGGGAGTTGGACTGGAAGACCTCCAAGATATCTTCCAGCTCTGTTCTTCTATTTTTTCCTTCCTTCCTTCCTTCCTTCCTTCCTTCCTTCCTTCCTTCCTTCCTTCCTTCCTTCCTTCCTTCCTTCCTTCCTTCCTTCCTTCCTTCTCCATCACTGGAGGCTTTTAAGAAGGCATGAGACAACCATTTGTCTGAAATGGTGTCGGGTTTCCTGCCTAAGCAGAGTGTTGGATTAGAAGATCCCTCCAAAGTCCCTTCTCACTCTGTTATTCTATATTCTAGATGCAGGATGGTGAATGGCACGCAGGTTGGTCCCTTGCCAAATGGATCTGTAATAAGAGTAGGACCATGTGGTTCTCCAGAGGTGGCGGACAATAATCGGTAGGGCTGTGCCTAAGGAATGCCTGGTGCAGGATTTCAGCAGTCTTTAGGATCACAGATGGGTTGCGTCAGTCAGCCATCTGCAACCCTAGGGACACTGGATACCCCTACTTCCATCGATCCTGCCTGGGGGCCACGCGCCTTATCCTGCCCCTGGGTTTATCGCCCTTTGGGTCTAATTTATCTTGCAAGTACCACCCTCCCCTCCGCTGAGCTACAAGGGGATCGATTTGCTCCTTGCCCAGTGTGGGGCATGGCAGACGTGTTGTTGGTTACGCCTTGGCAGCTGGGAACATTACAGAACGAACCCATCTGGAGGAGATCAGTGGAAAAAAGGTTGCTGCCAGGCGCTTAGAAGGATTCCAGGGATGTCTCCTCTTTGCAAGAATCTACGTTCCCTGTTGGTTTCTTTCTCCCAGGCCTAAGATTTTCCTTTGCCCAGATATTTGACACTGAGATGTAGCATGAGACGCAACAAATGCATTCGTTTTGAGAGTCCAAGCATTTCTGTTTTAAGGGAAGCTAGCCTGCCTGCCTGCCTGCCTGCCTATCTATCCATCCATCCATCCATTCATCCATCATCCATCTAATCTATCTATCTATCTATCTATCTATCTATCTATCTATCTATCATCTACAGTATCTATTTATCCATCCATCCATCCATCATCCATCATCCATCTAATCTATCTATCTATCTATCTATCTATCTATCTATCTATCTATCTATCTATCTATCTATCTATCAATCTACAGTATCTATTTATCCATCCATCCACCCATCCATCCATCCATCATCCATCTTATCTATCTATCTATCTATCTATCTATCTATCTATCTATCTATCTATCTATCTATCTATCTATTTATCCATCCATCCATCCATCCATCTATGGTATCTATCTACTGATGGTTTCTATCTACAGTATCCATCCATCATCCATCATCCCATCTTATCTATCTATCTATCTATCTATCTATCTATCTATCTATCTATCTATCTCTATCTATCTATCGTATCTATTTATTCATCCATCCATCCATCTATGGTATCTATCTACTGACGGTATCTATCTACAGCATCCATCCATCCATCCATCCATCCATCATCCATCCATCATCCATCCATCATCCATCTTATCTATCTATCTATCTATCTATCTATCATCTATCTATCTATCTATCTATCTATCTATCTATCTATCTATCTATCTATCTATCTATCTATCTATCTATCTATCTCTACCATCTATCTAACCCTCCATCCATCCATCCACCTAACATCTCTCTCTCTCTCTCTCTCTCTCTCTCTCTCTCTCTCTCTCTCTCTCTCTCTCTCTCATATCTAAAAGTGCAAGGAATTTTCCCATTGGGTGGCAAAAGGTAGCAATTGTACAACCTCTCAGATGCTACCTGGGCTGTGTAAACCATGAGCAATCTCGCTCATCAGGAGAGCTTTTGAGTTGCCTTGCTCCACTCAAATCGACCCAGGGTGTTAGAATAGGACAGGTTGCCTCTTGTAGTTTCAAAGCCTTGGCTAATTATGTGCTGAATGTAATTTTAGTTAATATGTTCAGTCTTTGCCCTGGGGAGATTCTCATGGAAGGAAATCCTAGCTTCCCTGCCTGTATGAGCATCAAGTGGAAGTAAGGAATGAATTTCCATGCATAGATCTGACTCCAAGCAATGGGACCTTCTCAGCGTTGTGAAGCCCTTTGTGTCAAAAGGCGATTTTATTGTTATTCATTGATTGATTGATTTGATTAGTCTACCGCTAAATCCATAAAGACTCGGGTATTTTTACTGATTTGATTGACGTTACAAGTCATCCTTGACCAACGGCTGCAATCAAGCCCCCAATTTTCCGTGGCTAAGCCAGATGGTTGTTAAGTGAGCTTTGCCCCAGTTTTACGATCTTTCTTGCCACTGCTGTGAAGTGAATCACTGCCATCAAGTTAGTAACGTGGATGTGAAGTGAATCTGGCTTCCTTCATTGACTTTGCAGGTCGCAAAAGGGGATCATATGACACTGCAACTGTCATAAATGTGAATCAGCTGCAAGGCATCTGAATCTTGATTTAATGTGTCCACAGAACTGCTGCAACAGTCATAAGGGCAAAAAACGGTCCTAAAGTCCCCTTTTCCAGTGCTGTTGTAACTTTGGATGGTCACTAAACGGATAGAATCATTGTTGTGGTTCTCTGGCAGCAGGTGCAGACACCTGAGGTCTCGGAGAGCGAGGACTCAGATGAGGGGCCTGTGTGAGATGCAGGGATGGGGCCGGGACCATCAGGGAGTGGAGTGCAGCCTTTAGAAATTCTGGAAGCTGGAAGCAGTGATGAAGAGTTCCCCGAGGAGCCTGTGCCCAGTGTGCATGTGCGCAGGACTGCTCAAAGGAAAGAGTAGCTGCAGCAGCATGGGCGACTCCGGAGTAAGGTTGCAAGGTGATGGCTCCTCCCTTAAAAGATGAAAGCCAGCTGAGAAACTGGAGTTCTCTGCAGGAAGCAAAGAAGTTTTGCACTCAAGCCTTGTGGACGTTCGGAATATCTCGGTTGGTGTTTGGAGACTCTTTGGGTTTGAAATATTTCTTAGGAACTTTATCTAGTGTTCTTGGCAGCCTTGCACCACCTTGGCATGGCTCCCTCTTATCAGAGACAATTAGTTTGAAACTGCCTTTTAACCATGAAGGAACAGAATTCGTAAAGAATCATTAAAAGGTTTTGCTGTTACCTCTGTTTTGTGTGGTTCCTTGGAACAAGGTTTGGGTCAGAGCAATCATTCTGTTTGGTTCTATTACCTCTATTGACTGCAGGACCATTGATCCAGCCGATTTCAACCTTGTTGTAATACAAGTATATTCAATGTACAGCCACATCTGAGCCCAATATTGATGCTGTTAAGTGAGACATTTGTTAAGTGAGTTTTGCCCCAATTTACGACCTTTCTTGCCTCCATTGTTAAGTGAATCATTGCGGTTATTAAGGTGAATCTGGCTTCCCCATTAACATTGTTCGTCAGAAGGTGTCAAAAGGGGTCACTTGAGCCTGGGACTCAGCAATGGTTGTAAGTACGAACCAGTTGCCAGTTTTGAACACACACACACACACACACACACACACACACACACACACACACACACACACTACAAAAGTTGTAACCGTGAAAAACGGACCTAAGTCACTTTTTCCAGTGCCGTTGTAACTTTGAACCGCCGCTAAATGAACTGTTGTAAGTCGAGGACCACCTGCATGACCGAGGGCTATTCTCCCCCCCAAAAAAAAAAAAAAAGTCACGATTTTTGCAGCATTATCCTTGACAGAAATACTTTTCCAAGGTCAAGTCTCTCTCTCTCTCTCTCTCTCATGCACTTCTTTGGTTGGTTTGGAGGAAACTTCGAAGTTCCCCAAATCTTTCATTTTAGGAAACTGAAATGTCTTGAAATCTTAGCCATTTTTTTTAGTTTTGGGGGTGGCCCAAGAGATTGAGCCAGGGATTGTGCAATTTGGAAACGCGCAATTTGTTGCTTCGTTTTCCTCCTTGGAACAGAACGTGCCAAGAGTTGGAAATCTGGCACCTGTGTTGCCAAGGTGCCTGCAGGTACCTTTTCCTTGGTCTGTGCTTCACCCCCCCGCCCCGTTTATTTTTTAATTAAAAAAATGAGATGTTGGCAGGCTGCAAGACGAAGCCATTTACATTGTCGGTAAACTGGGGTGGGAGAAACACGGGAGAAATCTGTTATCTGATGAGTTTGCTTCTTCCTCACCCACAGTGGTGGTTATTATCACAATTTATCCTAATCTTTTTTTTTTTTTAATTATTATTTTTCAGGGCAAGAGGGCTCGTAAATTCAGTTTAATTACAGCCGTGCCTTCGGGTATTAGATTAAGATTTGCATTTTGGAAAATAAAAACCTGCATGTCGCTTCAAATGGCCTTTTTTTTGCTTTAATAAACTTCTTCTATCTTGTGTCCCTTCCTTTTGCCACCTTGGGCTTCAGGAGGCTTGCAAATAGGTGATGGGGTGTTTAGAATGGCTGTGGGAGTCGCCTTAAAAAGGAAAGAAAGTCTACATTGACAATATAAATGACTAGCTCCTACCTGTGCTTCGTTATGAAACTATGTGGCCGGGCTTAGTTTTCGTGGAGGAAAATAAGAGGAAAAAGAAAATTGTGCCTCTGCCTACCAGCATCCATCGGTACTCATCCGGCTAGCGTCCTGTCAGGGTGTGAGAGAGTTGAGGGCTGTTTGGAAACCGAAACAGTATTTGCTATTTTGCATTGGTTCCTAACGTTGCTAAAGACAGAAGGAAAACAACTTCAGATTCTCCACAGAGGCATTAATACAGGGTCAGGGGATATTTGCTGGCACATTTCCTTTTTCCCATCCTGCAGGGAGAACAGACTTCAAACGCTTCTGCGAGGGATTGTAAACACTGCATTTTGTTTTGTTTTTTTCTGTAGGTATCCAAGCCAAACCCCAGCTTTCCAATTGGTCTTTTCTCCTAAAGAGACAATTATTATTTCTTCTTCTTCTTCTTCTTCTTCTTCTTCTTCTTCTTCTTCTTCTTCTTCTTCTTCTTCTTCTTCTTCTTCTTCTTCTTCTTCTTCTTCTTCTTCTTCTTCTTCTTCTTCTTCTTCTTCTTCTTCTCCTCCTCCTCCTCCTCCTCCTCCTCCTCCTCCTTCCCCCCTTCCGGCTCCCTTCAAACATGTTGTGGCTGAGTCCAAGACTTGGGCCACTTCTCTTGGTTTCCTTAAAAACCAAAACCACCCACCCTCGCTAGACTCACAAAACAAGGTTGGCGTGCCCCAAACACCTGCCAGATTGGCATATCCCATCTTTTCTTGCCTCCATCCAGCCTGCGGGGCAGAGTTGGCACTGGAGTGGTGGAGGAATAACACAGGATGAGGGGTTTTGATAGCAAGCCAAAGCGAGATACCAAAATAGGCTGTGGGATCGGATCCAGTAGTTCTTGGCTCGGGATCAATGAACGCTGTCTTTCGGCTAGTAAACTGCATGGTATGCGGGTTAAAGTTCTGTATATTTTCTCTGGGATGGTGTCACCCTGACTCCAGGATGAGAGCATTATCAACATATTGCCAAGTCTTCCAGGAGCTCTTTTATATTACTTTTCTTTTCCTTTTTAGCTGCTTTGATTTACATCCGTTCTCTCCTTAAATTTCACTCAGGTCAGTTGCAAAGCTTTCGGTGGGGTGTGTGTGTGTGTGTGTGTGCATTGGTGTGCGAGAGTGTGCAATTACAGAAAAAGATGTTGAGACTTTGGAAAGAATGCAGAATGCCCAGCAAAACACATCTCCAAATGCAAAGCTATTCTGGAAGGAAAAGGTGCAGAGAAAATGCAGAGAAGAGCAACTAAGAGGATTAAAAGGTCTGGAGGCTAAAACCTATGGAGAACGGTGGCGGGATTTGGGTTTGGCTAGTCTAGAGGAAAGAAGGACTGGGGGAGACATGATACCAGTATTCTAGTACTTGAGGGACTGCCTGGAATCAAGGAGAAACTGCCTAACAGGGAGGACAATTAACAGATTGCCTTCAGAAGTTGCAGGGCAGTGGTGGTTAACCTTTTTGGGCTCCAGTGCCAAAAATTATGCGCTCACATGCCAGCACCCAGAAGGCAATGCCCCCTTCATGCCCCCTGTGTATGCGCATGCAATTGCCCCCCTGCTACCCCCTTACCTGGACTGCCCTCACAGCTGATTTTTCAGCTGGTTTGAGGCCTTTTTTCAGCCTCCCAGACGGTTTGAAAAGCCCTCTGCAGGCTTTGCAGGCCGAATAATAGGCCCGTTTCGTCACTTCTGTTATTACAGTAAGTGATGAAACGGACCTATTATTCGTCCTGCAAGGCCTGCAGAGGGTTTTTTTCCAAGCATTTGGGAGTCCAAAAAAGGCTTCAAACCAGCCGAAAAATCAGCTGTGAGGCGCAGTGCATGCGCAGTGAGGTAAGTTTGTCTGCGGCTCATGCGCCGGCACAAATGGCTCTGCGTGCCACCTTTGGCGTGCATGCCAAAGGTTCGCCGTCACAGTTGTAGGGGCTTCATCACTAGAGCTTTGTAGGTAGAAATTGGACAGTCACCTGTCTGAAATGTTCTAGTGTCTTGGTTGAGCAGGGGGTTAGACTAGAAGGCCTCCAAGGTCCCTTCCAGCTCTGTTCTGATTGAGATTGATTGGGGCGTGTATGAGGGAACTAGCAGGCCGCACCTTCTCCTTTCTTGAGCTAAAATAGACCCCACCAAGATCTATCTAGGAAAGAGGAGAAGACTTAAATTTAGCAGCCACGGGCCAAGTGGGAAGCCAGGAACCAAATTGGATCTGACCACCTTGGGAGGACGGGGGTGGTGGGTGGGGGTTGAATGCCTAGGGTGAATGTATGATCTAAGGCCTAAACTTGTTTTTATAGGGGCAGGGGAAATGAAAGAGAGTTTGGCTGGAACCAAGTTTGAAGGAGTTTTTAGAAAAACAACAACAACCAAATTATATACTCTCCCCTCTCCAGTTTGTTCAAGGAGTTACACATATATTTATTTTTTTTGCTTCTTAATTTATTAGCAAAACAACCTAAAAGGATAGGTTAAGCTGAGAACGGATGGCTGGGCCAAGATCATTCAGAGAGTGGAATGGCTCCAGAGAGATTTGCTAACCTTCTTGGCTATAATTTTGTTTCTGTAACCAAGAAGATAAACAAGATCATCGAAGGAATGAGAGAATATTTCAGGGTTTTCTTGTATGAATGTCATAAATCAAAGCACCAGGTTTGCAAGTACCTGGGAGGAACCTCTCCCTGCGTTCCTGCTGAAACATCAAACAGTCACTAAATGAACTGTTATAAGTTGAGGACTACCTGTCCTAAAGGACTTTGCTTGAAGATTAGCAGGAAAACGACACCAGAGATATGCAAACTTTGCTGGTCAAGTCTCATAAAAATAAAAAAGCAGATGGAACATTTTCCAAAATAAAGTGGCTTCTGTTAAAATCCCCTTGTTTGCCAAATCCTGTGTTTTAAAATAAAAACTTATATTGGAGTTACATGACCAAGGAGAAGTGTTTCAAACCCCAAAATCATTCTACATGCTTGGAGGCATTTTTTTTTAAAAAAAAGAGAAATTGATGTAACGTGTGTTATGCTTATTCATTCTTACTTCTAATTAGATTTTTTTGTATACATTTCCTAAAACTCTAGAGTTGTCCTTTCATTCACTTGGGGAAAACTACTGAATTCTGTGTGATGTTAAGTGTCAGGGTTCCAGCAAACCTTCATCCCAATCAATAACTCCGAGACAAACATATCTCAAAAGTACTTTTATTAGGATAGTAAACTGGCACATCTGTGGAATCCAGAGTTTCTGGGCTTCCTACAATTTTCCAAACTACAAATCCATCCCCACTTGGCCCTCATCACATCACATGGCCCAATCACGATCTGTCCAAAAGTATGATCCTTATTTCATCCCGCGCCATTCTCAATGACCTTGAGCTAACAAAAAGAATTTATTTTGTCTACTTAGAGCTACTCAATTGAATCCACCCCCTCCCACTTTCTCAGGCTTGTAGCAGCGTGGAAGTATCAAATCTCAGCATGGCTTCCAAAGATGACATTAAGCTTCTATCGAGTACTGCAATACAGCATACACAACAACAATAATAGTTAAAGATGTAGGTGGTAGGAAAAGTGACGAATAGATGGAGTTTTATTCATTGCATCAAGCCATACTGGGATTGTCTTACTAGTATCCAGGTACTGAGCTCTTCCCAACCATGATTAACCATTTGTTATTTGTGCTTTTGAGTCTTGACTTCAGGCAGCTGTCTGGATATGTCCATGCAATTTTCTTGGCAAGATTTCTAGAAGCTACTCGTTCTATTTTCTTCTTAGGATAGAGGGGAGAGACTGGCCTAACGTCACCCTCTGGCTTTATGTCTAAAGTAGGGTGTCAGGGCTTTGACAAACCACCCCCATTCAAATCATAAGTCTGTATCCGCATCTAGAGATAGCCAATGGAGAGAAGAAGGGAGGGAGAGGGGAGAGAGGGAGGAAGAAAGAAAGAGAAAGAAAAAGAAAGACAAGGAGAAAGAAAGAAAAGCACTTGGATTTCTTTAAAACCACGTGTAAACTTCCTTGTCCTCCTATAGCCTTTGGTCAGTCACAGAGGAAGGAAGGAAGGAAAAAGAAAGAAGGAAGGAAGGAAAAAAGAAAGGGGAAATGAAAAGAAAGAAAGGGTAGGAAGGAAGGAAGAAAAGAAAGAAAGAAAGAAAGAAAGAAAGAAAGAAAGAAAGAAAGAAAGAAAGAAAGAAAGAAAGAGAAAGGAGAAAGAAAGAAAAGCACTTGGATTTCTTTAAAACCATGTGTAAACTTCCTTGTTCCCCTATAGCCTTTGGTCAGTCACAGAGGAAGGAAGGAAGGAAAAAGAAAGAAGGGAGGAAAGAAAAAAAGGGAAATGAAAGAAAGAAAGGAAGGAAGAAAGGGTAGGAAGGAAGAAAGGAAGGAAGAAAGAAAGAGAAAGAAGGAGAAAGAAAGAAAAGCATTTGGATTTTTTTAAAAACCACGTGTAAACTTCCTTGTCCCCCTATAGCTTTTAGTCAGTCAAAGAGGAAGGAAGGAAGGAAGGAAGGAAGGAAGGAAAAAGAAAGGAAAGAAGGAAGGTAGGAAGGAAGAAAAGGGAAAAGAGAAAGAAAGAAAGAAAGAAAGAAAGAAAAGAAAGAAAGAAAGAAAGAAAAGCACTTGGATTTCTTTAAAACCATTTGTAAACTTTCTTGTCCCACTATAGCCTTTAGTCAGTCCCAGAGGAAGGAAGGAAAGAAAAAGAAAAGAAAGAAGGAAGAAAGGAAAGAAAAAAAGAAAGAGAAGGAAGGAAAAAAAGAAAGAAAAGCACTTGGCCTTCTTGAAGACCACGTGTGATGGGCACAGTGTTTGTCCAACCTCTTGAGTGCTTAATGGCATTCATTAGCTCAATACAAAACAAACGAGGAAACCGGAGGGCCCTCCTGCCTCTGATCACTCAAGCGGCTTTTCCAGTTAATCTTGGGGGAGGTAGAGAACGTGTCCTTTCATCCCCCACGCCCAGCCCAGGTGTGGCCTCTGCTGATTAGAAGTCCAGTTGCCCATGAAAACCAGGAAAGGGAAGTTTTGGAGTTTCGGGTGAGGTTGTGGGCTCTATGCCTCATCAGTTTTTCTGTTTGGTCCATTGTTTGTCGCTCGCACTGATCTAAAAGCATATCCATTACAGGTTGTCCTCAACTTAGGAGCACAATTGGAAGCAGAATTCCCAGGGATCGGTAAAACAATTTAGTGAATCATGCCTGGTTTTATCCCCTCTTTGGACAGGGTTGTTCAGTGAATCGCTACAATTGTTAAGCAAATTGTGTGCTTCCCCCCCGCCATCCCCATTGACTTCATTTGTTGGAAGGTTGCAAATGCTGATCACATGACCCTGGGATGCTGCAACCATTGTGTTGTGGTTCGCCGGCAGACGGCAGCGGAATCGGACAGTGGGGAAGAACAGGGACCAGTCAGGAAGTCTGGAGAGAACTCAGACGAGGGTCCTGTGTCCGATACAGAGATGGGGCCAGGACCATCTGGAAGTGGGGTGCTGACTCCAGAGCCTTCGGAGTCTGGAAGCAGCGAGGAAGAGGACCCAGGGGAGCCTGTCCCCAGTGTGCATGTGTGCAGAGCTGCTAGAAGGCGAGAGGAGCTGAAACAAAAGGAGTGACTTGGAAGCAAGGCTGGGAGGTGATTGCCCCTCCCATAAGGGATAAAAGTCAGACCTCAATGACAAAACCTTTGCAGGAAGCAAAGTAGTTCAATTGGTTCCGAGTCCTTCTTGAAGCTCTGTGTATTCTGGTCGTTTTTTTTCTGGTACCTTGGTTGGTTTCTGTTATAATTAAATTGGATACTTCTGTTATAAAGGTCAGGCCAAGATGATGATACCTTTGCAGGAAGCAAAGTCGTTTGATCAGTTCAGAGTCATTCTTGAAGCTCTTTGGACTGTGGTTGGTTTTGTATTTCATTTGGTTTCTGTATTTTCTTTGGTTTTTGTATTTCATTTGGTTTCTTTTCTAGTTCATTTGATACTTCTGTTTTTGGCAGCACTTCACAGAACTGAAAGGTGTGTGCTTATCTTGGGGGACTGTTTGAGATTAATTCTGGTTGGGAATGAAAACAATTCCCAGCACTGCAATAAAATAAGTCTTGTTTTTAAAATAAGTGTATGCATAACTACAGTTTGGAAGCCTTGGTCAGAACACATTGTAAATACATGCAGGTTGCCATGCACCCAAATTTTGATCGTGTGACTGTGGGGAGTACTCCAACGGTTGTAAGACTGAGGACCATTTTCAGAAGTGGTTGGCCATTGCTGCCTTCTTGGGGACAAAAGAGAGAGACTGGCCCAAGGTGGCGTAGCTAACTTTGTGCCTAAGGCTGCACTAGAACTCACAATCACCTGTTTTTTAGCCTGGTGCTTTAACCGCTACACCAAACTGTCTCCTGTAATGGTTAATATAGCCAGGTAAATAATTTTCCTTTCTACTTTAGTGTTCGTTGGCTCCACTGTGCTCTATGGTCACCCTTCTTCCTTTCCCAAATGTAGGAGACCATCAGGCTGAGTTTGCAGCGGTGGGATCAAACGAGTCATTAGTTTGGAGTCATTGCGTTCCTACTAGAGAACCAAGTCCAGCTTTCTCCCCGTGAATTCTCTTGACTCTTATCTAGCACCAATTTGCTTTGACCACTAGTAGATCAGATTCCTGTCTGTAGATAGCATGAAATAAACTCGTAGTACTTTTGAACGTTATCCCGGCACCTGGTTTCTTGTGCCTGACACCGTAGCATCACTTGATCTAATCCCTTTCCCCCTTAGATTCCAACCACCCTTCACTTCTGCGGGGAGAAACTCAGCTGCTCTCTCGTTTCCCCCCGATGACAGCTTCTGCAACAGCAAACATTTCCAAAGAGTTGAAAAAATTCTTTTTTGAACCGTCAGCAGAACTTGGTAAAGAAACTCCATTCAGGGTTGATCAGCTGTTCTTTACCGCTACAGCTCCCCGCTGGGTAGCAAAGCAATCCAGTTATAGCAAATCCTTAAGAGCAAAGTCATTAGGGTAAAAGAGAAAAAAAACCCAAAAAGCTAGTTTATACAAACAGATTGAAGTTAGGGTCCTTCTCTCTCCCCCTCCCCACACCATAAAAAACCCATTGAAAAAAAAGGGAGAGTTGCAGGCGCCAGCTGCTTTCCTTCAGTGATTTTTTTTTAAAAAAGAGATTGCTTTCTTTCATCTTCTTTTTAAAGGGGTGGGGCTGTTGATGCTGTGTTTGTACAAGATCTGGAAGACTTGTCAAGTGAAGGGAGATGTTTTCCCCTTTGATGTCAGACGACTTGGTGCCCTATTTAGCACACAGTGGGGTGTTTAGAGAAGAAGCACTGGAGATGCTTCCAATTAGGTGGATTTTGTGTCCTCTGCCTCTACATTTTCATTCTCTTCCGTCTGTATAAATAATATGCATGTCAGCAGATGGCAATAAAGATGGCTTTACTTGGTCTTGGAAGAGAAGTACAGTTTAGACCTGACTGGCATTCTGATGGGAGGACCAGAAAACTTTAATCGATGGATTGGACATTTGGACAATTGAGCCATTAGAAGAAGACTAAAACCTCCTTAGGGATTTACTCCTATCCATGTGAGTAGGAAGTCCTAGCAAACAGACCATGCACTGCGTGGGGCCATCAAAGGTAACTGATGTGATGCCCTTCAAACTTGTTGAATGATGGGTTCCACAAGCCTACAATTATGGCTAGACATCAGTCAGTGCTTCAGGGAATCTTATCCCTAAACAGAGTCATCTGGTCCTAAGCTACACATAATAGAACATCTCGTTTACCAAAGGAGATAGTAAAAACATTGTCTTAGACTCTTCAAATTCAATGTCTAAGATCTTCAAGATAAGCCTGGGATTGTCTGTGATCCAAAATTCCGGTGTTGTCTTCATCATCAGTTTTGACCATGGAGAACTGGATTGACCATGAAGAACTGACCATGAAGAACTGGATGGACCATGAAGAACTGACCATGAAGAACTGGATGGACCATGAACAACTGACCATGAACAACTAGATTGATCATGAAGAACTGACCATGAAGAACTGGACTGACCAGTGGGTTGACTTGATATAAAGAAGCTTCCATGCTCTCTGATGCCAAGATGTACCACTCTGTTTTGATCTGAGGGCCACATTCAGGACAACTTGTCAAGGTTGCTGCCTATCTCTAGAGAGCTTTGTAAGATGTAGAGTAAGTAAGGGAGGCTTAGTCTCCTGTTGGGATGTGCCAATGCCAACTTTGGTGCCAGTTTGGAGATAGCAGCTCAGTTCCATCTCAATGTCTACCCTGACTAAGAGATCTTCCCTCCAAAACTCTGCTTTACTTCAGTGTTGCTTTCTCCTAGTCGGAAACTGATGAAGGAGAGCGAGCAAGGGGCTGCTGCTGGCAAAAGAATGCTGCGATTTAGCCCATTTGGGATTGATTGACACGTAGGTGCCTTTCAACTGTCTGCATCTTTGATCAGGGCCGGACTTGTGGTTGCCCTCAAATGCAAGGTAGAGACGACTTGAGGTTCAGAGAGAGAGAGAGAGGTTTTAGGTGAACAGTGCTTGCATTGTAGCTAACTTCATCCTTTTCCTTCCCCACCTCCCTTTCCACAACAGTTATTTGGGGAAGGGGGAGGAGAGGAGCCTTTTATATATCTCCAAATGTAGGGCAGGCGCCAAGTCTAAAGGATGATGTTGATTGAGGTCATGGGTGATTCTGAAGCCTGCTGTTTGAAGGTGTCTCACGAGGAATGGGTTGATCCTGGAGCCTTCATCTAGGCAACTCCCACTGATTTCAAGGGAAGATTGACCGATATCAGACCAGGAGACAAGAAAGGCTCTGCAGTTTGATAGCCTCCTACTGGGATGCTGATGTAATCTAATTATTATTTTTCTCCCCTAGCTTTTTTTTCCTAAAGCACCATCAGTTTATTTTACTTTACTTTACTTTATTGTCATTGCACCTTGTACAACAAAATTAAATACCCTCTTCAGGGTACATTATGACTTTGAAAATAAACACAAACAAACATCCTTCACACTCCACACATTGAACCGAAAACCCATGACACCACACCAACATACAGTAGAATTCAACAGAGTTACTGCCCTGGGATAGAAGCTGTTTTTCAGCCTATTTGTCCTTGTTTTTATTATCCTGTACCGTCTGCCAGATGGTAATAGTTCAAATAAAGGGGATGCCCAGTGTGAGATGGATCTTTGAGGATGTTTTGAACTTTCTTAAGGCAGCAGGAGCTATGAAGCTCTTCCAAAGAGGGGAGAGGGCAACCCATGATCTTCTGGGCAATGATGTTAGCCCTCTGGAGTGCTGTCCTATCTGCCCCTGGGCAATTGGCAAACCATACAGAGGTGCAGTATGTTAAAATGCTCTTTATGGTACAGCAGTAGAAGGTCACCAGCAGTTTTCCATTCAGTTGTTGTTTCCTGAGAAGCCTCAGGTCATATAATCTCTGTGGGTCCTTTTGACCAGGGCTGCAATGTGGGCACTCCAGGTCAGGTCCTCTTTTAGGATAACACCCAGAAACTTAAAACTGGCCACTTGCTCCACTCGGTCTCCATGGATAAGCAAGGGCTGGGTGTCTGATCTGTTCCTATAGTCCACTATAAGCTCCTTGGTCTTATTGGTGTTGAGGACCAAGTTGTTGTCTCCACACCACGAAAGCAACCAGTCCACCTCGTTTCATTAGGCAGACTTATCCCACCCCCCAGTTACCATCAGTAACTCCTTGGGAACTTTGGGTTCAACCAGAGTGGGGGCTGGGAAATGCTTTCATAGCATACCAGAAAAATAGGAAGGGCCTTTGCGCATCTTAGTCTTTCAATTAAAGAACTAAGTCTGCTAACTGTGTGTGGAGATTCTCAGTCGTCCAGATCATGGTTGTCCCAAAAGAGCTTTTTTCAAGAGGTAACTGGACTTTCTGTTTTTTTCTTTGAAGACGTTTCGCTTGTTATCCAAGAAGCTTCTTCAGTTCTGTTGCATAGCTAAATGTATATGGAGATTCTCAGTCGTCCAGGTCATGGTTGTCTCAAAAGTGTTTTTTCAAGAGGCAATTGGACTTTCTGGTTTTTCTTTGAAGATGTTTCACTTCTCATTCAAAGAGTTTCTTCAGTGTTTCTCTCTCTTCTTCCCTCCCTCCCTCCTTCCCTCCTTCCTTCCTTCCTTCCTTTCTTTCTTTCTTTCTCTTTCTTTCTCTTCCTTCCTTCCTTCCTTCCTTCCTTCCTTCCTTCCTTCCTTCCTTCCTTCCTTCCTTCCTTCCTTCCTTCCTTCCTTCCTTCTTCCTTCCTTTCTCCCCTCCTTCCTTCCTTCCTTCCTTCCTTCCTTCCTTCCTCCTCTTCCTCTCCCTCCTCCTCCTCCCTCCCTCTCTCTCTCTCTCTCCTCCCTCTGATATTATTATCTATGGATAAAAGAGTCTATGGAGATTCTCAGTCCTCCAGGTCATGGTTGTCTCAAAAGTGTTTTTTCAAGAGGCAACTGGACTTTCTGGTTTTCCTTTGAAGACGTTTCGCTTCTCATCCAAGAAGCTTCTTCAGCTCTGCTGGTTCTGCTAGCGTTGGCTGCCAGGGGCATGAAAGCTTCAGAGAATTTAGTGGGATTAGAGAGTGCATGTCTTCTTTTCAATATACCTTCTTGCTCTTGTGACTTATTTTATTGTGATAGGTCCAGTAGAATAAAACGTGACTGAAATATAAAATCCGCTATCACAGGGTTATGATTACAATTGATCAGTGGAACGACTTGTCTCTGGAGGCAAGAGATTGGACAGGCATTTGTCCAAAATGGTGTAGGATCTGCTTGGCTGGGAGTGCAGGTTGGACTGGAGGGTCCTTTCCAACTCTGTTATTCTGTTATTGTTTTTGATGATTGTGTGTATCCATCCCACCAAGCCCAAAGAAAGTCTGGAACTGGTACAAGATCTCCAGCGATAGACAGGGTTGGACTAGAAGACCTCCAAGGTCCCTTCCAAAACTGTTATTCTGTAAGGGTAGAACTTTGGGTGGAAATAGAAGTGGAAATGATGGGTGTCACCCATCCCCTCCCACTTGTGACTGTAGTACCGTAACTTTGTTGCTTGTGTCCTAACGATTTACACTGACTGTTTCCTAGTATGATTTGATGGCTTATTGTACCCTATGACTATTATTAAGTGTTGTACCTGATGATTCTTGACTCTTGATGAATGTATCTTTTCTTTTTATGTACACTGAGAGCATTTGCACCAAAGACAAATTTCTTGTGTGTCCAATCACACTTGACCAATAAAGAATTCTATTCTATTCTAGTCTATTCTAGTCTAGTCTATTCTATTCTACTCCTATATTATCCTATCTTATATTTTATTCTATTCCATTCCAGTCTTCATTCCAATATTCAATTCTATTCTTAATTCTATTCTGTTCTAAGTTCTATTCCATTCCATTCTATTCCATCCCTTATTCTATCCTATCCTATCCTATCCTATCCTATCCTATCCTATCCTATCCTATCCTGTTCTAAATTCCATTCCATTCCATCCCTTATTCTATTCTATTCTATTCTGTTCTGTTCTACTTTCTATTCTGTTCTATTTTCTACTCTACTCTACTCTACTCTACTCTACTCTACTGCCATGCAGTGGGAAACCTACATTTTAGGAGCATAGATTGGGATTCATGGATTGTGGTAAACCATGGTTTCGTGAAGAAGTTGCAAGGGACCGCCTTTACTTATGCTAAACTATGATCTATTGTTTCCTCACTGTGATAGTCACAGGTTTACGAAGCCTGCTAAGAGAAGGATACACATTTTTGTCAAAGGAAATGTATAACGTCACAAACCATACTTAGGTTTAGAAGTGAACGGAAGAAATACGAAGTTTGATAGATCAACAGAGTAGAAACGGACCTCGGAGGTCATCTAGTCCAACCCCCTGCTCGAGCAGGAGAGTCTACTTCTATTTAGATTGATTTAAATTAACACAGGTTATTTAAATAGGCACAGACATAGTTGGAGGGGAACTGCAAACCCTGGTTTTGAAGAATTGTTCGTTGTTCTCCTCTGGCGTATAAGTTATGCCGAGCAAACTATTTTACGTTCTTTCAGGCCTTTTTCTCTCTAGGTCTCTCTCCTTTCTCTCTCCCCTCTCCACCCCCATCAGACCTCCAGTGATTCCTGAATTACAAGAATTCTTGGAATATATAAGCTTTAATGAGTTATGCAGGCACGATTTCTCTCCGCCCCCCCCCTCCCTCTTCGTGGCATTAACATCTGTTAGCTTTTAAGAGAACAGAGTTTCAGACCCCACCCCCCAAAAAAGGGCTGTTGAGGGAAAGTACACCGAGTGGGGAGACTGTGCAAAGATATTAAATTTTCTAGCAGGAAGCCTTGGTTTTAAAAGTGGGAGAATAAGGGGAATTGGGATTGGCAAAATCCTGGAGCTTTGATGTGGTTGCTTTTAAGGAAATTCATAGAGAAGACTGGTCCCTGGTAGCATTTCTGAACGTGGGTGTGCTCTGCTTCGGAGTGTGTGTGTGTGTGTGTGTTTGGGATTTTTGTGGAGCTGTTGCCTGACGTAGCAATGTTACCGTGGAAAGATTCTGATGGAAGCGTCCCAAAAGTTGGCAGAGAAGGGGGTGTTCATTTAAATCTCCCCCTCCCCGCAAGTAACAACTCTATGAGACAGGTCGAGCTGGCCCAAAGTCATCTGGTAAATGTCCACTTCTGAAGGTGAATCTGAACCTGGGTGTCTCCTGGTCTTCATCCAACTCTTGATGCCATTCTGGCTTTCAAAATTAAGCTCTTGGTTGATTTCTTCTAGAATTGTTGGCTGTTAGCGTCTTTCCAGAGTGATAGACATGAGTTTTCTAGTTCTTGGTGGTGTTACAAAGGTGCAAAGACTTGTTATAGAGGATTGAAATAATACTTTTTATCTTTCAAGTTATTGATGTCCCTATTCACACTAGGCTCTCTCTTTTGGCTGGGGTAGATTCTTCCTTCCTTCCTTCCTTCCTTCCTTCCTTCCTTCCTTCCTTCCTTCCTTCCATCCATCCTTCCTTCCTTCCCTTCCCTTCCCTTCAGGGAGGAAAGGAAAGAGAGAGAGAGAGAAAGAGAGAGAGAGAGAGAAAGAGAGAGAAAGAAAGAGAGAAAGAGAGAGAAAAAGAGAGAGAGAGAAAGAGAGAAAGAGAGAAAGAGAGAGAGAGAGAGAAAGAGAAAGAGAGAAAAAGAGAGAAAGAAAGAGAGAGAGAGAGAGAGAGAGAGAGAGAGAGAGAGAGAAAGAAAGAAAGAAAGAAAGAAAGAAAGAAAGAAAGAAGGAAGGAAAGATGGCATACTTGTAATTCTGGGTGGGAAAGGAGATCCAGAGAAGCCCAAGACTGATCTTTGAGACATCTGATCTTCCCACACCTTCTGTTGACAGATTTATGGAGTTGCATTAGTTCCCTAGTAAAAGCCCTACACCTGTGTTTTGGTTATGGGGCAAAGGCAGTTTCTCATTTGCCCAGGGAAGGTTTATTTATTTGCAGTGACAATTAACCAGGATGAAATCACAGCCTTCCTCCTCATGGTAGAACACCTGTTGGGAGGCAAGCTGGATTACAACTGACAGAACTGGAATAGGGTGGGGTCCTATCGGGGGACCCTGAAGGCTGCCAAGAACAGGCTCAAAACAGTTGTGGTCTTCTTTCAAGTTTTCCGATGCTCCTCTCGTTGGAACATCCTATCTGTTCTTCACTGGAGCACTTTCCCCCAGAGAGCAGCTATATCTCTAGCCACTTCTCTCTGGGGCTAAGCCCAGATCAAGCCAACCCTACGAGAGGTTAACAGGATGTGTGAAGCCAGTCATTCGTTCTGCCACAATCTGCCTCATGGTGATATTTGAAGGATAAAACAATAGGTCGATGGGCTTCCAATCTTGAGGTCTTTGGAGTAAAGGCGGAGTACCAATTAAGACCAATTGGCCATAAGGATCATCCGCCCCAACTGGTAGCTGTTAATGACTTTCGGTTTGTCTGAGGCTCTTTCGGCTATATAAACTGTCATTTTCTTCGCAGGATTTGCAAGAAATGGTTTTCTATGTCTTTCCTGAACAAATGGCTTCCTTAACTGGGCCGTTTTGGGCTTAGTTAGAAGATATGTATGTATGTATGCATACATATGCATGTGTGCTATGTAGACACACAATACACACACTCTCTCTGTGTCTCTCTGTGTCTCTGTCTCTGTCTCTGTCTCTTTCCTTTGAATGGGCCTGCAATCCCTTCTATTGGATGGAGTCAAGGCGATTGAAGGGAGCATGAGAATTTACTGGCCGAATATCCTTTATGATGCCTAAGGGAAGTTCACAGCAGACAATAACTCATTGCTCCTAGAGAGATAAATACCTGCCGCTACTAAGAATTGAACTCACAGCCTCCTGATTGTGAGGCGAGACCACACCACACACACGCACACATATAAATACATATATGTATTCTCTCCCTCCCTCTCTCTCTCTCTCTCTCTCTCACACACACACACACACACACACACACACACACACACAAACAGTGTGTATGTATGTGTGTAGATATATATGCATACAATATTCTCCCTTGGGTGATGTCCTTATTTTTTCACATTGATGGCACTTCCTTCCTTAGCCGTCATTTTTTTTTTCCTAAAATAAAAATTCCCCCGGGTTTAAGCTGCCTTTTTAAGGAAAAATGCTGCACCCTCCTGTTGCTAGCTTTGGGACTTCTCACAATTACTGTTCTTTTAAGACAAGTGTGGGGTGAAATAAATGCATTTGGAGTAAATGTATTCTGACGTCAAAATAAATGCGCTGCACTCTTTTCCCAAGTTAGAATGGAGCATCTGGTTATTGTTAGGTGAAGTTTTCCTTCTCCCATTATTCTCCAGGTGAGTTGTGTTTGTCAATCTCGACAACTTTCAGATTTGTGGGTTTTAATTCCCAGAAACCCCCAGCCAGACAGCTCGAAAATTCTGGGAGCTGCAGTCCAGAGCTCTTAAAGTTGTTGGTGTAGGTTTGACAAACATTGCTCCAGGTGTATTGGATTACAATTTCTAATTTCTTGTTTCAAAATTCAGCAGGTTTTAATGCAACATCATTAGCGAGGAACTGCTGTGGCAATTACAAACATTTTGCCCCTTTTTCAGAACTGACACCTAGCTTCCTAAAGGAACATTGGAGACCCTTAGCCCCCTTCCCTTGATTTCAATGGAAAATCTATGTGATTATTTTCTCCTTGGAATCTGATCTGGGCTTATCTTTGCAAAGAGGGCGATGTTTTCTCTCTGGGGGTGTTTTAAAAGCGATGGTAAAGGTGTACTTATGTCTCTTTGCCTGGAGAAGTGAATCTTTCTTCCTTGCTTCTTGGAATAATCATCATCATCATCATAACAATGATATCAACAACAGTTTGAACATCTGACAATCCATTCTGAACATCTAGAGGAGGAGGAGGAGGAAGAAAGAGAAAGAGAGAGAGGGAGAAGGGGAAGAAGGAGGAGGAGGCGGGAGAGCGGGAGAAGAGGAGGAGAGGAAGAAGAAGGAAGAAGAGTAGAAGAGGAAGAGGGGGAGAAGAGGAAAGAGGAGGAGGAGGAGAAAGAAGTTGAAGAGGAAGAAGAAGAAGAAGGAGAAGGGGAAGAGGAAGGAGGAGGAGGAGGAGGAGGAGAAAAGAAGAAGAAGAAGAAGAAGAAGAAGAAGAAGAAGAAGAAGAAGAAGAAGAAGAAGAAGAAGAAGAAGAAGAAGAAGAAGAAGAAGAAGAAGAAGAAGAGAAAGGGAAGAGGAAGAGGAAGAAGGAGAGGGGAAAGAAGAAGGAGACGGAGAGGCAGAAGGAGGAAGAAGAAAGAAAGAAAGAATTCTGCCTGTCTGCGCACACATAGTTCTATTAAATAAATGCCTGCCTGCCTGAGATGATGCATAGCATAATCAGACAGGCACCACAGAGAGCAGAATTTTAATTGACAGCTGATGCACTCCAGTTACCTAGCGGTGGCTCTGAAAGGCACAAAGATTAGCATGGTTGGTTTTAGAAAAGAACATTCGGTTAATAGGCTATTAATAAGCGTATTGATGCTCTTGCAGAAATCAACAAAACAGCTATTTGGAAGTTCTCATTATAATAACCACCCTGAGGAGAGGAAATTTAAAGAAGCGAAGCCTGAATTGTCAATAATTATCAACCCAGTTAAACAAATAACTAACGAATACAGAATGGGGAATGATAAACATAAACGAATGCTCGGAGGGCTGAGGGGAGAATGTGTGTTTTTTTTTAAAAAAAAAGGGGGAGAGAAATTGAGGAAAAAATTATTCCCCTCTACAAGCTCTTCCCCCCCCCACTCCAAATTACCATGCTACCTTATTCCATATTATTACCATACATTACCAATGCGGTCGTGATTTTAAAAGGAGTAAACGAATTGTTTGCATTTTTAAAAGGTTACAGTCTTTTGTACAATAAAGATGTATAAAATGTACATTAAAGTTGTATAAAAAACCCAAGTTTTTTTTTTAAAAAACCCACATCTTTACTGGTTTTAAGGCTTGGTAAAGCCTTAAAGGGGGCTGGATTTAAGGCTCAATTTTGGAATTGTATTGACAATATGGGCGGGCAAAACTGCTAATTTTCCAAAGCACAGGTGCAAGGGTGCAGAATTGGGACTGTGGAGATTCAGGCTGAATCTCCATTCCACCTTAGAAACCCACCTGGATGAATTTAGGCCAGATATCTCCAAGGGTGGTTCTATGGAAAAAAATAGGAAGAAGGAATCCACTGAAATTGGGTGGCCAAATGCATTTAAATTCATCATCATTGTCAACCTACCCTAAGCAGTAAACATTAGGATAGCACCTGGGGTTAAATATTTACAGATATTTAAGTTGTAGTTGTCAACATACAACCCCACTTGGACCCACGACCACAACTTTCCATTGCTGAGCCAGTGGTTAAGTGAGTTAGGGCCAAGTTTATGATGGCTTTTTTTTTGGCCACGGTTGTTAAACGAATCACTGCAATTGTTAAGCGAATCATGCAGTGATATGCAATGTAATTTCATTTTAATTTATGGTGATTAGTGTACATTCAAAGTGACAATAAAGTATTATATTCTACTCAACTCTACTCTATTGTTCTATTATTCTATTCTATTCTATTCCTGCATTCTGTTCTATTCTATTCTATTCTATTCTATTCTATTCTATTCTGTTCTGTTCTGTTCTGTTCTAGTCTAGTCTAGTCTAGTCTAGTCTCTATATTCTATTCTATTCTATTCTATTCTATTCTATTCTATTCTATTCTATTCTATTCTATTCTATTCTATTCTGTTCTATTCCATTCCATTCCATTCCAGCTCCCCTCACAGACTTTGTTGGGAAGGTTCCAGAAGGTGGTCATGTGACCTGATATACCTGCCTTGTTTGTACATATATTCTGGTTGCCAGGTGCCTGAATTTTGTGACTGTGAGGAGGCAGTGATGGTTGTAAGTGCGAGGACTGGTTCCAAGTCACTTTTTCCAGTGTCATTGTCACTTTTGTCAGTTTGTAAGCCTAGTGCCTGTAGTTTTTTAGACACAGTGTTGACTTTTTTTTACCAGGGGCTGGTTTTGGGTTTCATTAATGTGAGTACCAAATAAAAATATTATTTAATATGAAATAAACTAACAGACACCTTTTTTCTTTCTTCCTCGTTATAGGAGGCAGCTGGTGAAATTTTCAGGGAGGCGCTTGAGAACGAACATTTTCATCTCGAAGGTGATTTTTTAAATATATACATATATATATATATATATATAAAAGTAAACATTGTCTCTCTTAAAAAAATTTTTTTCCCAAGGCATAAGGATGTATGTTGGTCAACTTGCAAAGAAATATCCTGCTTGTCATCTGTCCCACCTTGTAATATTTTTGGTTCCAAGCCTTAGTCATATTTTTTTTAAAATTATTTATTTGTAATTCTTTGTTTATTTTGGCCTTTCTATTCTCTCCACTGTTCATGGGCTTCCTTTTTAAACATTGAATTCTTCTTTGAATCGTACGAGCGGTTTGTATAAAATGAATGAGATCTTCATGATTAAGGATTGAGCTACCTGGAGAAACGCTACCAGGCTTACCTGTGCAGGTAGTCCTCGGCTTATGACCACAATTGAGCCCAGAATTTATGTCGCTAAGTGAAAAATTCATTTTAACCCCATTCTACAACTTGGTCTTGCCACAGTCCTTCAGCAAATCACTGTGGTTGTTGTTGGTTTTTTTCAATGATTTTTATTGTTCTTTTTCACCTTTTATACATTTTAACCTTAATATTAAGGGTACTGTGCCATCATTATTATATAAACAAATCTCATGTAAATATCTATATTTATATACATTCGTATATGTTTATCTATAATTTTCTTATCTCCATTATCCTTATTTCTATTGTTCAACCATTTATACCAATTGCCCTGAATTTTGTAATATTCCGACTCTTCTTTATCTTTTAATTTTAATGTCAATTTATCCATTTCAGCACATTCAGCATATTTTTTTTTGAATTACTAATTCCTCTGAAGGCATATTATTTTGTTTCCAGCATTGTTATTATGAGCCTTTGTGGTGCAGTGGTTAGAGTGCAGTACTGCAAACTACTACTGCTGCCTGCTGGCTGCCTACAATTTGGCAGTTCAAATCCCACCAGGCTCAAGGTCGACTCAACCTTCCATCTTTCCAATGTCAGTAAAATGAGGATCCAGATGGTTGGGGGCAAGAGGCTGACTCTGTAAACTGCTTAGAGAGGGCTGTGAAGCATGGTGAAGCGGTATATAAGTCTAAGTACTGTTGCTATTGTGCATATGCTATCTTTGTTACTGTCAAAATATGTAGTAAAATATATTTCATCTTTTTCCTATATTTCCCTTTTATTTATTCCCAACTAAAACAACTCTGCTTTAAACTGTATTCGATCCTCCACTTTTTCTTGTATCCAACTCCCTATTTTATAGTCCAGTATTTTTGGGCTTCCGGGCATAACCACCACATATGATAGAAGGTACCTTGGTTCTGTTTGCCTTTCCAGCATGTCGGATTCATGTTAGGGGACATTTTAGCCAATCTCATTGGTGGCATCACTGAAGTTGTTAAGTGAGCAACACCGTTGTTAAGTGAATCTGGCTTCTCCACTGACTTTGCTTGTCAGAAGGTCACAAAAGGGGATCACGTGACCCCCAGGACACCACATAACCATCGTAAATTTGAACTAGTTGTCAAGCATCCAAATGTAAAATCACGTGGCCATGGGGATGCCGCAGCGGTCATAAGTGTGAAGAAGGTCATAAGTCACATTTCTCAGAGCCATGGTAATGTTGAATGGTCACTAAATGAAGTGTTGTATGTCGAGGACTACCTGCAGTGGAATCCTTCCATCTCTTGTTCCACTCTTTCTTTCTTTCTTTCTTTCTTTCTTTCTTTCTTTCTTTCTTTCTTTCTTTCTTTCTTTCTTTCTTTCTTTCTTTCTTTCTTTCTTTCTTTCTTTCTTTCTTTCTTTCTTTCTTTCTTTCTTTCTGTCTCTGTCTGTCTTTCCTCTTCTTTCTTTCTTTCTTTCTTCCTTTCTTCCTTCCTTCCTTCCTTCCTTCTTCTTCCTTCCTTCCTTCCTTCCTTCCTTCCTTCCTTCCTTCCTTTCTTTCTTTCTTTCTTTCTTTCTTTCTTTTTCTTTCTTTCCCAAATCTCTTGCATTCAGTGGGTGGTGAGCATAATCATCGCTCGCCGAGTTGCTTTGGGGTGGGAAGAAAGAAAGAAGAAGGTTCTTAGGTTTTCTATTCCTTTTATTTATTTTATTTTATTTTATTCGTTTGCCAAGTTCAGTTTCTCCTCTGCAGGCATTCTGACAACCCCTTGGTTTTCAAGAGGCCCATTTTATATGTGATCCCGTGCCTCATTATCGGAGTTTGCTCATTACAGAGAGTGTCTCTCTCTGCCTCCATGTCTTTTGTCTTCCTAATCTTTGAGAAGGGTCTGTTTTCATAACTTTCAGGCACCTTCCTAAAACCCCCGTTTCTTTTGCTTAGGCGGTTACTGTGCAAATGCAACAGGGGGGGGGATGCTTTCCCCACCCCCCACCCCCTTTTGAGTTTCCAAGTATAAGTTTAAGGGAGAAAAAATGGATTTAATTTACTTACATTTTAATAATTTGTCTTTCTTTTCCATTTCACCTCATCTTGCCTCTCTGAACTGCTTGGAGATGTTCCTGTTGGGTTGGGGTATAGAATCCATTGTCAATATACAAGTGTATGTGAAAATTGCTTTAAAAAGTTGGAAGAATATTTTAAGAGTAGATCTTTTTCCCTTCCCTTCCCTATCTTTCCTTTCCTTTCCTTTCCTTTCCTTTCCTTTCCTTCCCTTCCCTTTCCTTTCCCTTCCCTTCCCTTCCCTATCTTCCCCTTTCCTTTCCTTCTTTCCTTCCGTTTCCTTTCCTTTCCTTTCCTTTCCTTTCCTTTCCTTTCCTTTCCTTTCCTTTCCTTTCCTTTCCTTTCCTTTCCTTTCCTTTCCTTTCCTTTCCTTTCCTTTCCTTCCTTCCTTCCTTCCCTTCCTTTCCTTTCCTTCCTTCCTTCCTTCCCTTCCCTTCTTCCCCTTTCCTTTCCTTTCCTTTCCTCTCCTCTCCTCCCCTTCCCCTTCCTTTCCTTTCCTTTCCTTTCCTTTCCTTTCCTTTCCTTTCCTTTCCTTTCCTTTCCTTTCCTTTCCTTTCCTTTCCTTTCCTTTCCTTTCCTTCCCTTCCTTCCCTTCCCTTTCCTTCCCTTCCCTTCCCTTCCCTTCCTTTCCTTCCTCCCTTCCTTTCCTTTCCTTCTTTCCTTCCGTTTCCTTTCCTTTCTTTCCTTTCCTTTCCTTTCCTTTCCTTTCCTTTCCTTTCCTTTCCTTTCCTTTCCTTTCCTTTCCTTTCCTTTCCTTTCCTTTCCTTTCCTTTCCTTTCCTTTCCTTTCCTTTCCTTTCCTTTCCTTTCCTTTCCTTTCCCTTCCCTTCCCTTCCCTTCCCCTTTTCTTTCCTTCTTTCCTTTCCCACTCCTCCCCTTCCCCTCCGCTTCCCCCATCTCTCTCTTTCTTGTCTTCTCCTGTCTTTGCATTTCAACATTTGCTTTTCCCCATTTTCCCTGTATTTCAATGTTTTAACACTAATTCTATAATGAAAAGAAAAAACATTGTGACCTGAAACCGAGCCAACAAAGCTCCCGTTAAGACTAGCATAGCATTCAGAAGGTATCTTCAGCAGCTGTAGAGTTTCTTCTTATTCATTAGAAATTTCTTTGTTTGATATCCTTTCTTCATGCACACAGAAGATGAGTTCTTACCATTTCTTGTTCCGAGAAAGCAGATTCAGATTTTACCTTGGAAGAGGGTTTTTTTTTTAAACTTTCTTCGTTTCTCCTGTAGTTGTGAGGTAGGTTGATACTTGTGGTTCTCTTTTTCTACTTTTCTTTTCTTCTCATTGTATGGATGGATACCTCATTTAGCACTATCCATGGAATAGGATAGGATAGGATAGGATAGAATAGAATTGAATTGAATTGGAAGGGACCTTGGAGGTCTTCCAGCCCAGCCCCTGTCTAGTCTTTTTAAAAACCTCCAGTGATGGAGCACCCACAATTTCTGAAGGCAAAGCTGTTCCACTGGTTAATTATCCTCACTGTTCAGAAGTTTCTTCTCAATTCCAGGTTGCTTCTCTCTTTGATTAGTTTCCAACCATGGTTTATTGGCTTTGCTTCATTTTCGGGCCATAGCAGTTGAATGCTAACTACAGTGTTGTGTGAACAGGATCCCAAACCTGTGATTCATTGCAACGATTTTCTGGAATCATCTAGCTCGGTGGTGCTCAACCTTTTCTTCACCAGCAAACCGCTTTAAATAGCTTTTGTGGCCGTGGACCTCCAAGACTTAACTCCAGATTTAAATCCTAACATTTCTTCTTTGTAGACCGCCTTGTGAGGACATCACGCCCCTCCCAGCGGTCCATGGACTACAAGCTGAGAACCACTGACCTAGCTTCATAAATTACAATTTGAGGTGGACTTGTTTCATTAAACTATAGACAAGCTGGCAATCATTTCTCCTTGTTGAAATATCAAGCAAAAGATTTAATTATTTTGAAGTCATGTTACCTTCAAGTCAAAATTGATCCCTTGGTGACTTAGAGAGATATGACTAGATAGCAATTTTCTTGGTACACTACAGAAGATGGTGGTTTGTGACATCTTACAGGATGGTTCGTTTGTTTGTTTAGCCCAATCTGATCTGCAGTTCTAAATTTTCCAAGTGGTTTTCTATCCAAATCCTTACAATCGCCCATCTTTTCTAGTTTTCTAAACCTAAGAAGGTTCATTTTTTAGATGTGCTGTAGGAAAGTTATACTCAACTCCCAACCGTTCATGATTTTCTTTCACATATTTTGCTGACCATAATATAATTTCCTAGTTTTGGCTTGATAGGCTGTGTGAATCTGACCATTGTGGTTTATGGGACAGCTTACAGCCCTAGTAGCTTATTTAACAAACCCCCCGATTCAGATAAACCGATATAGCACATTACATAGTCCTTCTTTCTTATGAACCGATAATCTGTGAAAATTCCTTCGTGATATTCTGCATTTCTCTGATATGATATATTGATGGGAGGGATAAATGAGATAGGATCACGTCTATCCCTCTTATCAAGCGCAAAGAAAATCTGGCATGGTATCAGATCTCCTGCCATGGATGGGGTTGGGCTAGGACCTCCAAGGCCGCTTCCAATCCTAATCTTACGTTCTAGCAGACATTATAGATGCTTTTGATGGACCTGTGTGTTTCTTGCCTTTATGGACAACCCACAAAGTATTTTTGGATATGTAGCTTCCCAAACATTTAGACCATCTGGTGACTTACTGATCCTTCATCTGAGAAGATATAAAAAAACTGCAGGGATCAGACAAAGCTCCCTTTAGATAAGCGGTAGAATTCATTGATTTTCTTCCAAATTGGATCTATTACTTCCCACTCTTTATGGAATTACCTGCAGTAAGCACCAGCAGCCAAAATAATAATAATAATTTTTTTTAAAAACCCTCTCTACTTAGCTCCCCCCTCCCCCCCCAAAAAAAGATTCTGGATTTAATTTCCAAGGTTGCATTGCAGGGCTTAATCAAATCTTTTTCTTCTTCAGTAGCTTAACCGGTCAACAGCAAAAGGCTCCGGATTCTGGGATTAAGATTGTCTTTGGTAAAAGGACTGTTGCACGAGTCCTTTTTAAAAAAAAAAAAAAAATTGTGGAAAGAACATAAATCAACATCAAAGCTGTAAGCCACAAGAACAGGTTGTTGACTCAGTTTTGAGATTTGACAAGAGGCTCAGCTTGGAGCTGTGTTATTTTGTTTATCCTGCAGCAGGAAGATAAAAATACTCTATTGTTGTCTAATTTTACTTCTGTCTGGTTTGATTATCATTTTTTTTTTTTTTAGCCTTGGAAGTTCTAGTACTTTGGGGACAACTGGTTTTTTTTTTTAAGGGGGTGTCTTCTTTTATCCCGCATACTGAAGTTGAGGCTCTTGGAGGGATTCAAGATAGACTGACTTACTTTTAATCTTGATTTGATCGTGACCACCTTCTCAGAATTAGAAGAATGTTGCAGCTGGAAGCTTGAATATACACTAGATTTACGAAGGTAGGACTGGAAAGATAATCCTTGGGTTTCATAGCTACTAAAACGATCTACTACGATTGGTTTCAGAATATCTTCTAAAAAGGATTCTAGATCAGGTCAGGAAACAGATGTCAACAGGATAATAGGGATGCTACTTTATTGTTGCCAAGTATAATAATAAGAATAAGAATTTTGTCGTTGGTAGTTCTTTCTCTCCCATTGCACACCAAATAAAATCAAGGAGGAATTACTTTGAATTTCTTTCTTGGACTTTCCAGTTTCCCAAGATTGAGACATGTCCCATGATGGATTATCCATTCCTTCTCCAAGGTCATCTCTATACAGGTAGTCCTCCCCTTCAACCACAATTAAGCCCAAAATTTATGTTGCTAAGCGAGACACCAGTGTTTGTCTACCTGGGACGAACTCCAAAAATCAAGACAAAGACATCCTGAATTTCTTCTAAACGATTTCCCGTGCTTCTCTAAGAGATAGAAATCTTGTCAAATTAAAGCAAAGTACAGGTAGACCACAATTCAGTTTTTTTCCCCAGTTCTGTTGTAACCTTGAATTGTCACTAAATGAACCATTGTAAGTCCAGGACTGCCTGCGACTACTGAATGTAGCTACTGGGTGCACGATGTTCACTGTCTTCATAAAAGTAACTTTTATGGGCAAGGAAGGGTGAGTTCCCCTAAGAAAACGGAATCTGTGGTTCAGAGTACAAGCAGCCCTCAACGTATGACCGCAACCGAGTTGCAAAACTTAGGTTGTTAAGTGAGACATTTGTTCAGTGAGTTTCTCCCCATTTTACGACCTTTCTTGCTACAGTTGTTAAGTGAATCACTGCAGTTGTTAAGTTACTAACATGGTCGTTACGGGAATCTGGCTTCCCCATTGACTTTGCTGGTCAGAAGGACGCAAAGCATGACCCTGAGCCATGGCAACCGTTGTTAATAGGAGCCATGGGGAAGCCAAGATTCACTTAATAATCGTGTTACTAACGTAACGCTTGCGGTGATTCACTGAACAATTGTGGCAAGAAAGGTCATAAATGAGGCCAAATTCACTTGACTGTCCCACTTGGACACAGATGTTTTGAGCTCCATTGCAACCTGTAATGTAGAAAGTGTTCTGTTAAGGACGCTTTTATTTGGAGTCCTGAGGAAAACCCCTTTTTCTATCCAGCAGCAGCCAAAAAAACCCAACGAAATCCTAAATTGCATTAACAGAGGGATACAACTGAAATCAAGGGAGATACTTATACCACTCTACAAAGCCTTAGTAAGACCACACCTAGAGTACTGCATCCAGTTTTGGTCACTACACTATAAAAAAAGAGGTTGAGACTCTAGAAAAAGTGCAGAGAAGAGCAACCAGGATGATTAGGGGACTGGAGACTAAAACATAATGAAGAACAGTTGTAGGAACTGGGCATGGCTAGTCTAGTGAAGAGAAAGACCAGGGGAGACATGGTGGCAGTGTTCCAATATTTGAGGGGCTGCCACAGAGAGGAGGAAGGAAAAAACCCTCAGTTTTACTCCACAAGCAGAGAATAAGGTAGCCTTTGTTACCTAGACAGATTATAGCTTTCCACCCGCTCCATCCTCTTAAAACCTTCTCTTCATAAAAGCTCAGCATGAATGATGGAATTTCTCTGACTTGCTTCAGACACTGAAGTGACTTTTATAGTTGTGAAGTAGCTTCAGGGATTTCATCACAAGTTTTAAGTTTGAGAAGAAGGGATGGAAAATAGAGATGTATTTTTAGCGGGGCGGAGGGTTTTTTTTTTTTCCATTCTCCTTTAACAGATGTTTGATCTCAATCATATCCAGACCTCGTAGTCGTTGTACAAGTCAGCTTTATTTTCCTATGAAGGAAAAAAAAATGGCAAGCTAGCATTTACTTGGAGACAAACTTCATTTTTCCCCCTTAAATTTCATCCCCCTAAATTTTAATGGAACCATTCTTAGTCTGTGAGTTAAAAGAAGACAATAAATTTAAAGCAAATGAATCTGTGGAGATTCTCAGTCATCCAGATCATGGTTGTCTCAAAGGTGTTTTTTCAAGAGGCAACTGGACTTCCTTGAAGACTGAAGAAGCTTCTTGGATGAGAAGCAAATGTTTTCAAGGAAAAACAAAGGAAGTCCAGTTGCCCCTTGAAAAAGCACCTTTGGGACAAACAGGAAACATTAATTATCTTTATAGCCAACTTGGTAACCAGCTGGCCTCTTTTAGGTGAACAATCTGATGACTTGGATTTCACAGTCCTGGTAAAGATTCTGGAATTTTATCCCTCACATTTAAGAAAGATCCTGACTGAGGAAAATTGCTTTAGAGCAAACCTTTCCTAATACTCTCAACGTATTTTTGTGGGGGGAATAGGGATGGTGTTGAAATCCTGAACATAATCGGGATTTCCCTCTCCTGTTTAGTAAGGAAGATCTAGAATGCTAAGTCTAGAACTTCCAGTCTAGGAAAATGAGGTAGCATAGAGTACGTAGACTGAAATTTAGCTTGCTCCAGAAGCTGTTTTTTTTAGATCATGGATGGGTCATCATTGGGGAAGAATTTTTTTAGATATCTAAACAGCCTTCATATCTTCCCCTTTGGCATGAGCAATGAGTCTTCACTACAACAAAAATGCACGATAATGAGGATATAAAAATAAATGATAATATTTGTCAGGCTGTGTAGAAAGTGAGACAGCGTGTCAATATTTTTTTTCATAATTAAAATAGCACTAAGCTGATAACCCGTATAAAAATAAGGCAGCTTTTGTAGTCCAGCACATGTTTCTAATGAGTGAAGAGTGAAGGACATCATCTAGTTCCACTGAATATGATGATGATAAGATTTTATACAATAGAAGTAAACTTCGGGCTGCATTTTTTTTTTAGAAGAGGTGGAGATTTTTGGAGCACCAGTCTAGGATTTTTTATTATTATTATTATTTTTGGACATATTTAAACACAATATGTTTCAATTGGTTTGCAGGACCATGGGTTGTATGGTTGGTTCACAGCAACCAGAAGGACACTCAAAATTGGTCTCCACCGCATTATTTCTTTACGAGGAGCTATGTGAAGATCAGAGTGACAGCTCTCCCCATGGGAAGCAATTTTGATGAAAAGGGTGATATGATTATTCCATCATCTTGGCGTTTTCAGAGCTCTTGTTATCACAGCAAATGTGGGAGCCTTTTTCTTTTTTTTTCTTTTTTTGTGTGTGGCACATCTAAGTTAGCTGAGAAACTGGTTGGGATCAAAGCCTGCATTATTAATGATATTACCTACGCACAACCTTCATTTAAATTAGTGTTGTGTAGGTTTTTCCTTGGGAACTTCAAAATAAAACAACCCTAAAGGGATCACCAGACAACCTCCCTCCGAAAATCAAAATGAAATATAAAAACATGATGATGGCAACAGAAATATGTAAAAAAAAATGGTGTTGAGGAAGAGAAAGAACTTGTATCTGTAAACTACAATATCCACCATAAGCACTCAGTAACTCTGGGGACAAAGCAGCAATTGGTGTTAATCTGAGTGTGTGGTTGAATTTTGCCTCCCTGTTGCCCTCTTCTTACACCCCTTTTGTTAGCAGTAGGGGTTAACCAAATCCTGAGCCACTGGACAAGGCCAGGGAAGGTTAAGCACCACCAAAGGTGGGATAGATTCAGATAAGCCACTAGAAAATCCATTGTCTGTGTCCTGATAGGCTATCACAATCACACACAGCTGAATACGGACCCTGTTGTGTTCCTTTGGTAGGATGGTGTGAGCCGTTTCTCTGTTGGGGTCCTTGGTGCTCTCTGAACTGGGTGGTTTACTCGCAGACGTTTCGTTACCTAACTAGGAAACATCATCAGTGCAAAACCCCCACTCCGTTTTAGCACTAATGAAGTTACCTAGTTGGGTAATGAAACATGTGCAAGAAAACCAGCCAGCTCAGAGAGCACCAGGGATTCCATAATCCTCCTCCTCCTCCTCCTCCACCTCCTCCTCTCTTCCTCCCAGCACTGATGATGTTACTTAGTTGGGTAATGAAATGTCTGCAAGAAAACCACGCAGCTCAGAGAGCACCAGGGACCTTATCTCCTCCTCCTCTCAGCACTGATGATGTTACCTAGTAGGTCATGAAATGTTTGCAGGAAAACCACCCAGCTCAGAGAGCACCAGGGACCCCATAATCTTCCTCTTCCTGCTCTTCTCTTCCTCCCGGCACTGATGATGTTACCTAATTGGGGAATGAAACGTCTGTAAGAAAAACCACCCAGCTCGGAGAGCACCGCGGACCCCACAGTTCAACCCTGAGAGACAAATATTCTTATCTATCGGTGCCATTTCTCTACTGGTGAATTAACTGCTTAAATGAGGAAAAAAATCTTTGAGTGACACTTCCAATTTTTAAGATGACAAATAAAGAAAGATTACCCAGTACTTGAGAAGTAACCATGCTACCTATCATTAATTTAAATGCCAGCGGAACTTAATTAAATGTAGGTTTAGTCTCATTCCACCCATTTCCTCAATCTGTCTATGTTTGGGGACATGTTTCTGGGACTGTTTTGCCAAAACCTACCAGTCCTCCAGGCGTTTTACCATCTGCTGCTTGAGTTAATGCTCCATAACCTATTTCTGGGTTTGCATCTCCGTTCGATGAGCTATAAAAACCGCCTTCTCCTCTGCCCCCATCTACTGATTTCCCAAAGGGGTGGGTGGTTTTTTTTTTCCTTTTTCATTTTTAAGAGTCTTCTGCAGCCTTAGTAGTCATCTGGTGCCCAAATCATGAGACCAACAGAAGCTGTGTGTCTTCTTTTATGAGACAAGTAATTTGGAACCATGTGGGTTTTTTGTTTTGTTTTTTTATTTAAAGAAAAAAGCTTTTTGGTACATAATGATAAAGCATTTTCATCTTCTGTTCCTTCTAAACTGAACTTGCTAACTTTTGAAGGCGGAGGATGAGCAGGGCGGGCTAGGATAGAGGGAATATATATACACATGCATACATACATACATATCCTTTGATCTCAGCAGAGATGGGAAAAGTCTGTTCTGTTGAGGCTTTTGGCTAACAGAACAAACAGTGTTTAGAATTTAACTTTGCTTAATTAATTAGTAATTCTGTTTAATGCCGTCTGATCTCCATCCAAAAGGTATTCTGAAGCTTGGAAAAGTGCACATCAAAGTAGGTTAGGTGAAGATGGTTAAGTATGGCATTTAATCTAGCTGCTGCTGTGGATGAAACGTTACCAGCCAGGCCACTAATTAGAAAGAGAAACGATTGTCTGCTTCATAAATTCATCAAGCTATTTAGTGCAAAAAAATTAAGCTAGGTGCCTGAGCTAGTATTGAAGTGATATAATTGTGAACTAATAACAGTTTAGAGCTGCCATATGGTTTGGCAATATCCGTCAATTTTTTTTTTTTTCCTGAGCGTGTTTGAAGGAAGGGAAAAAAAAAAAAAGAGATTTAAAGTTAAAAGGTGGATTGCTTCGGTTGAATTAATGATCAGTGCAAACAGAGAAAACGTTATTAATTCTTCATGTCTTGTCTTATATGATCCCATTTGTCTTCTTCTGACCGTCGGGTCAAATAAAATATTCAGACTGAGAAAGTTGAGGGTCAGAAATCAGCTAGTTTAGGATCAGCTGACAGTGATGTGCTGCCAACGCCACAGCACAATGTTCCTTTTTCATCAGGAAATACTTCTAGTATTTCCGGAAGGCCTTTTTTTTTGGCCTCCCAAGTCTGCAGGGGCTTTCCTCAAGTCTCCAGGAGGGCCTCAAATGGACCGAAAATCATCTGGAAGGCATGTGCATGCACAGTGCAGGTAAGTTTGGCTGAGGCTCATCTGCCCGCACAAATGGCTCTGTGTGCCATCTGTGGCATGCGTGCCATAGGTTCGCCATCATGGGTATAAGATCTCCTACTTGAGCAGGGGGCTGGAATAGAAGATCTCCAAGGTCCCTTCCATCTCTATTCTGAATTTGCTTTAAAAAGAATACAGTCATGGAACTGTCTCTCTCTATCCACACCCTTTCTGCTGTGCCTGCTTCTCCAATAACAAATAGATGTTATTAATTAACCAACCTCGGCAACAGATATATCTGGAAGTATTCTTGTACCAATTAGCTTCTTTAATGCAAGAGTACAGTTTCACAGCGTTTGAAATGTAATATTTCTCAGCCCCGTTCCCTTTGTTGCATTTCCAGTTTCGGATAAAAAAGGAACATTGTGCTGTGGCGTTGGCAGCACACACTTTCTAATTAGCAACAGAGAAAGGAGACCCTGTGAAGAAGCCAATGAGATGCAGTTTCAAAGCTGCAATCCTCATTCAATTGAAAATGAGAAGAGAAAGCCTTGGTTTTAGATACTATGATAGTTTCGTTATATACATTTTTTTTCTCCCCCGCCTTTCTAAACTCAGGAGTGAAAACTGGCCACTGATTTAGGTTTTCTTACACTGGTTTCAGTAACTTCCCCTTCCAAAAAACAGGCTTCTCAAGCAAGAATTTAAATACATCAACCTAACTTAGTAAGGCCACACCTAGAGTACTGCATCAAGTTTTGGTCACCACACTATAAAAAAGATGTTGAGGCTCTAGAAAAAGTACGGAGAAGAGCAAGCAGAATGATGAGGGGATTGGAGACCAAAACATAATGAAGAACAGTTACAGGATCTGGGCCTGGCTAGTCTAGTGAAGAGAAGGACCTCAGGAGACAAGATAGCAGTCTTCCAATAGTTGAGGGGCTGCCCCAGAGAGGAGGAACATGACGAGGTGCTTTTTCAAGAGGCACCTAGACTTACTTTGTTTTTCCTCAAAGACATTTTGCTTCTCATCCAAGAAGTTTCTTCAGCCCTTCCGAAGAAGCGTCTTGGATAAGAAGCGAAACGTCTTCAAAGTAAAACCAGAAAGTCCAGTTGCCTCTTGAGGGGGGCAGGGGGAAGCACCTTTGGGACAACCATGACCTGAAGGACTCAGAATCTCCATAGACATGTGTCCTGGATGCATTTGAGCACTGCCATTCAGCTCACTGTTTTTTCTAGACAGGAAGACCACCTTTCAGTTAATAATAATAATAAGGAATTGCATACAATTCAGGTTAACTGGATTGTTTAGAGACAGGACCCAGGAAATGTCAACAACTGTCAAATCTTGTACTTCCTAGAAACAGCCTCTATTGACAGGTAACAAACTCCTGTTGAAACTAACGGCAGAGTTTTCAACACACGTTAGAATGCCGCTTTAGAATGAAAGCAGGGAAGGAACATGAAAGCAGCCGTGTCTTTTTCCAAGCTGAACAGCTGCTTCAGAAGCTGACGCTGCCTTGGCATCTATGTACCATACATGTGGAGTAAATAGACTGTGCAGGCGTGTGCATATGGACATGCAAAAGGGTAGAAGTGAATTCCAAAGAGTGAAAAATAGACACCGCTGTCTAATGATCTAGAAAGAGTTGTTTTGAGGGCATTTAAAAAAAATATTCTGAAACAATACTTGCAAAGGATTTTATCCGGGGTTTGGGGCCTATTGAAAGCAATGTAATCTGTGGAGTTCTTGGTGCTCTCTGGACTTGATAGTTTGCTTGCAGACGTTTTATTATCTGACTAGGTGACATCATCAGTGTTTGATGATAATGATAGTGACGATGATGATGATGAGTACAGCACTGATGATGTCACCTAATGATGTCACCTAATGATGTCAGCACTGATGTCACCTAGTTGAGTAATGAAATGTCTGCAAGCAAATCAGAAAGCTCAGAGAGCACCAAGGACCCCACAGTTCAACTCTTGAGTAGAGACTCCCTTTCTGTTGGTTCATCTAATGCATAGTTAGTCCCATAAGAATCAAATTAATGTCATTTTGCAATTGCAAACCTTGAGGTTTTGGTCTTCATTTGTGTTCACTGTGTGCACGTGTCTCGAAATAAGATATTTTTTCCCCAAAAGTGATCTTGCCCACGGATCTGTTTTGAACTGCTCTGAGATGAAAACTAGGATCCTTAGTGATCTCCTGTTTATTTAAGATAGCAATCTTACCTAGACAAATGTAATATTGTTGGCAAGGATTTGGGGTGGAAGGTCACACAGTGCGCCGCTGAACTCTTAGCATTTTGCCTGTGGTTTTCCTTGGGTTGTCGCGCTGCCAATTTTAATCTTCCTGGCCATTGTTCAAATTTTTCTTTAAAGACTGCATTGCTTTTTTATTGTGCGTATGAGATCTGAACACATCCCTTTAATTGTCCTGTGCTGCTTCATATGCACAGAGACAGACAGCTGAAGGGCATATAGCCTAAAAACACTTAAATTTTCTGTATATCAGTTAAACGCGTGTTAAAACAAAATTTGTTCGCCTCGAGCCAAAAATGCAATCCTTTGATATTTTTTCCCCCATACTATCTACTCCAGTGACAGAGCAGTTTGACTGAGGCAATGATCTTTTATCCTAGACAGCCAGTTTATTTACATATGTATGTATTTATTTAAAAGATTCATATATAGCTGTCCATCTTAAGTTATCCGGGCTGCTTTTGAAGAAATAGATCTATATTGCACACATAATGATGCCTTTTCCATTTATGGAAAAGTTTGTATCTGTAGTTGTGACCAGCCTAGGCACTTAATAAAGAGGCCAGGGAATTTCTATACACCCATAGACATTAACAACATCTATAGATTGTGCAAAAGAAACAATCAACCAGCCCAAAAGAGAACAAAAAGATCCAAGCACTTCTTCACCAGCAATGAGAACCCAAATCAGCATAGATTAACTAACTAACTAAAGAAAAAAATCTTTACTTTTATATTTGAGGGATCTAATTTGTCACAGCACAGTTTTTACCTGCCAGAATGTGTCACTTTAATGTTTTATTTATCTCCCTGAATGTGAAGGAAGATTCAGCTGAAGAGCTTAGAGCCAGACTGTTTATTCTCTTATGGAGTTCTTCTCTGGTCTCCCTTGCCTTGCCTGCATTATAGAAAGTTAATTTAAGGCTGATGAAGGATAAGATATAACTTGCATGGATACATAACACTAACCCATAAAGTAGCTCGTGTGAAGCTAACCATTGTGGGTTTTAATTCTATGTGCAAACCAGATTTTTTTTTTAAAAAAAAACTGATTTATTTTTATGGGTAGACTGGTTGATGGCTTCTGTTGGCTTTACACGAGAAATGAATGTGTGCCTGCAAATTCTAACAAGCCCATTCTCTTAGTAGAAATGTTCCAGGTTTTAATACTTCCTTTTTTTTTCTTTTGAAAAATTCACTTCTGTATTTCCCTGAGAGAGAGAGAGAGAGAGAGAGAGAGTTAGAACCTATATATATATATATATATATATATATATATATATATATATTTAAAAAGCTCATTTTTCTTCATCCAGAGAGCTTTTAAGTAGAGGGCAGAGTCCTCTATTAATGTTGTATCCTGTTCAATTGAATTATATTTTATATGACAAAGTTAGGATCCTGGGAGATAGTCTTTTTAGGAAAAAACCCATGTAGAATTCATGGTCGTACCAAGTTGTTGAAAATCAAGCCAAAATTTGACATGGTTGACAAGCATGGGTTTTACAATGAGATCCCTGGCATATCAGACAATTAAGCATGAAACCACAAATAGGTTATATTACATGTTCAGAAGAACAAACTTTCTGTGCAGCTATTTTGAATGTTTTGAGGTACAAATGGTTTGGCTCTGAAAAATGCATCTCTCAATAGAGCTAAACTGTTGGGGAAAATGTGCTCTATGTCAAACCTGAAACAAAACTCTAAAAACCCAAGAAGTTTGTTTCACGCTCAGGATGCTCAACTTGTCTCGTTTGCACTCAGAACAAAGTTGAGGGTTTTTTTTTTTGTGCATCCCCGCAGCTAAACTCAATGCCACTTCTAGAACATTCTCCTTAACTCCGCCTCTCTCTTTTGCACCCAGTTGCTCTGCCCCCGGAAAAGACAGAGGGAACTTGCAGTGGTGATGAAAAAAAAGCCGAAAAGGAAATCGATGGCCGCGCAAATGCCAAGAAGCAGCTAAAATTTGAGGTAAGCAATGTTGCCTTTGGTTAGGGCGGCCAGTTGCTCTTCGATCTTGAAAGATGGTCCTTTTCCATCCAATTTGACTCCTAATCGGCTCCATATTAGTGGTTTTGCGAAGGCAAGCGTCGTTCAAAAGAAGCAATGCTGGTTCAGTTCCAAACATTTGGGGAGTGCTCTTGAGGTCAGGACAGCTCTGGTTTGTGCTTGGAACCCTTCCAGAAGAGTTAGAACAACATCAGAACGCTTCCAGAAATGATGAAATAACCCATTTTTGGAACTTGAAACGGCGTTTTGGAATCTTGAAATGTTTTGTCTTTGAAACATTTCACAAGCCTGCTTTCAATGCGTGCCCTGTTTTCCTGGAAGACAGAAGAGGCTTCAAGAGTTCAGAGGACTGCTAGCTGCATGCCCTATTTGGGAGTACATAACAAATATTGGAGAGGATTATCTTGCGTGTATGTGGTTGCGAAGTGGTTGCCTGGATCCATATGCTGGAAAAAGACAGATTTGGAAAGAATTGAAGGGCCCCCAAAAAATGATGCTTTCTTCCTCCATCTCCTGCTGTACATACAAGAGGCCACCATGCTAGCCGTTGCATCGTGCTTCAAAACTAACAATGAGGCAGCAACTCCTTCCACAAGCTGCAGGTGAAGTGTCCGTTGATAAGTTTGCCATTATATCTCAGTCTGCTTCTTGAGGGTGGTTGATTGGCTTTGCTTAATTAAGGGACTTCGAAGAAGAATCCAAGTTGATTCATGGGGCAAGAAGAGCTTTCACTCAATGTTCAAAAACTTTGCAGTTCGCTTCTTTCTCTGAGTTTCTCTTTTCTTATTTTCTTGCCAAAGGTGATCAGTGTGTTGTTGCTGTAAAAAATACAGATAACGCTGGGAGTAAACAGAGCCAATTACAAGTACATAAATTATCTAATTCTTCTCACCGAGTATAAATTCTGCTAAGTAGACAGTTTAAGGGTCTTCAGAGGTTGGCTGTGATCTTGCCAAAATTGTTCCAGGATTGTTCCAGGACTGATAACTGAAGTTGGAAAAGAATAGGCTTTCATCTTCCCCCCCCCTCCGTACGCCTCTTAGATTGCTCTTTCAAAATATAATTAGTGAATTAAACAGAGAGGGATCCTTGAAAAAATAGGGACTTTTCATGTAGCTTCATTGACATCTAACAGAGTCAATGAAGTTTCTATGATTTGAATGGCTTTAAGACTGGGTCCTTCCTTCCTTCCTTCCTTCTCTCCCTCCCTCTCTCTCTTCCCTCTACTCTTCTGTCTTCTTCCCTCCCTCTCTCTCTTCCTTTGCCCTCTCTCTCCTCTATTCGTTTTTCTCCTTCCTTCCCTCCCTCCCTCCCTCTTCTGTACTCTTCTCTCTCCTTCCTTCCTCCCATTTCCTCCCTCCCTCCCTCCCTAACACCTCATATCAACAATTGTTGATAAGAAAGACAAAAAACTCTGGAGAGTGAACTCAGCAGTACTTGGAGACAGCAAAACAGAAGAGAAATAACGGGAGAAAATCCCAAAATGTAAAGATTTGCAAGTAGAAGTATAAATGAATGTGGCAAAAGAAAGCACCAATAATAATAAATGGTGCCTTGTTTCAACCCCAGAGCATCTCGAGCACCACTCAAACATCCATCGGTATTGACAAACCCACCACCAGTCAATTGCAAAAGGCAGCCCAACTCAAACAGGCGCACCTCCTGCAATGATATATTTTAATACCATCGAAGAACAGCATCTGTCTATCCCAGGTCCTTGGCGAAGGACTCGATAGGCAGATAAAAATGCCGAATCCAGTCTGTGCATGTGTTCGACTGTGCAACCAACTTCAATTGCTGATTTCTATCTCCTGATTGTGCAAGACAGAAGCACCTCATCTCCTCCTGTGTCAAGGGTGCAGATGGGCCCCTGCATGCACCCTCTCGCCTTTCAGAATCAGCGCTTCTCAGTGGTGCAAGGAAGAGGCTAAGCACACAGGAGAGGCTTTCATTTTATGACAGGGCACCCAGGAGTCTGAAATACGACAGCCAAGAGGTTCTAAATCGGGAAGCGGCCCTTTTCAAGAAGCTGAGCATGTTGGCGTAACCTGAACCTCCACTTCCACAACTGTGTAGGGGTCTTTTGGCAGCTTTCAAGCAGGGGCCTGTAACAAGCAGGAGACGGCTGCCTTTGAACTCAGCGGGAAACTGGGGGCTTTACTGTTAACTGCTGTAGGGAATTGGTTTCAAGTCAGCAGATCAAGGAGGCATTTCAGGCCTTCCATCCTGCCAGAGCTATTTGGAAATGTTTATTTTCCTTGAGTGCAACAGCTTTTCTTTTAATTGCCCCCATGCCTTTCTTCGCTCCCCTCCCCCACTCCCCAATCACGATCACACAAGTTCCACAGAAGGAAATGGAGGGTCCTGTAAAGTTTGTGGCGGGGCCTTGGATTGAAACGAGTCAGTTGTACAAACAGTTGAGTTTCCTCCTTGGGGAGACTCAAACGACTGAACTGGAAAGTCCCTAGTTTAATGCGTATCTTAGCCAGGTGTAAGGACACCGATGCATCCTTTCAGGAACTACAGGTAAGTCTTTGACTTACCACAGTTCATTTAGTGACTGTTCAAAGTCATCATGGCACTGAAAAAAAGTGACTTTTTTCCCCACAGTTACGACTGTTACAGCATCCTCGTGGTCACATGATCAAAATCCAGCCACTTAGCAACTGATTCGTATTTAGGATGGTTGCAGCGTCCCGAGGTCATGTGATCTGTCTACTTTCTGCCATACAGAAAGGGGGAGAACCGCTGCCACTTAGTAGGTCCACTTCCTCTCCATCTCCACAGGTCGTCCAGAAGGACACCAGAATGGATGGTGTCAAAAGCCTCTGAGAAACTTTAAGGGAAAGAAAGAAGGATTGTTGCATCATACCAGTTTTGGCTCCACAAGCATGGCCAATGCTCTCTCAGAATTGTGCCTTGAATAGTCTTCAAGGACAGCTCTTTGTTTATAGGTCATCTAGTCCAACCCCATCACCCCTGCCCAAGCAGGCGACCCTGCACCATTTCTGACAGATGGAAGTCCAGTCTCTTCTTGAAAGCTTCCATTGATGAAGCTCCCAAGGTCCGTGGATCCCTGAGGGACGCAATATCACAGAGGGTCCGTGAATTGTTTAAGTCCAGTGTTTTAAATCTTGAGTTAAGTCTTGGGGGGTTCCGTGGCCATGGTCCATGGTCACCAAAGGTATTTAAAGGAAGTCTGTGGTAGAAAAGGAAGGTTGAGAACTACTGATCTAGATCATCTGTTTCTTGGAGGGCCTTTCGAAACCACAGCCTAACCACTTTCTCAACAATCTCTGCTAATAAAAGGAACATTAGAGATTTTTGTTTCCTTTGGAAAAACATCTTCAACAAAGGATGTTTTAGACCAGGGGTCTCCAACCTTGGCAACTTTAAGCCTGGAAGACTTCAACTCCCAGAATTCCCCAGCCAGCTTTGCTGGGAGAATGAAGTCCTCCAGGCTGAAAGTTGCCAAGGTTGGAGACTCCTGTTTTAGACAACGACAACAACTAGCATTTTGTTTTGGTTAATCTTACACACATGTTTTCATGTACCCTAGGAATTGCAGTGTGATGTATCTGTTGAGGAAGACAACAGGCAAGAATGGACCTTCACTCTCTACGATTTTGACAACAATGGCAGAGTCACTCGTGAGGTAAGTCCAAGTTACACCCCAAAACAGCACTGGATAAAAACAAGGGCAAAGTAAATTGTGAAAAGTTAAGTTATAAACATGCCATAATTCAATATACAGTATTTCTAGGTCAGGTGAGCATGAATGTTACATGTTGATTGTCTTTAGGGTCACCAATTCATTTACTGCAGGGTTGTTGTTGTTTTTTTTTTTGAGATAAATTTGTGCAGCTCACTCATCCTTTATGGCAGTGGTCTCCAAACTTGGCAATTTTAAGACTCATGGACTTCAACTCCTAGAATTCCTCATTCACAACTTTCCAAGTTTGGAGAATCCTGTTCTATGGGATGTTTTTGAGATACGTATTTGGAATGTTTTTCACAGATACTGAAAATGACCTGCGTACAACAGTGTTGTAGATTCAAAGATCGTTCGTTCTTCAGCTAATTTAAGCAGGAGACATCCTTCTCAAATGCACTTGCCTATACCAAGTAGTAGATGTCTATGGAGATTCTCAGTCAACCCAATCATGGTTGTCCCAAAAAGTGCTTTTTCAAGAGGCAACTGGACTTTCCGGGTTTTCTTTGAAGAAGTCTCGCTTCTCATCCAAAAACCTTCTGTTTAAAAAGAAGAAAAAAGAGCTGAAGAAGCTTCTTGGGTGAGGAGAGGAGTGAAATGTCTTCAAAGAAAAACGAAGTCCAGTTGCCTTTTGAAAAACCACTTTTTGGGAATCCCAGATAGTAATCGTTTGATATGTAAATCCTCATCGTATGGATGGTTTCAGCTGGAATAGCATTGCATTGGCGGTGAAGTTAGAAAAATCTGCCTTTAGCATTAATTTGATCAGTGGCTCAAACTCTCTCCTCCACAGAACTGGTTCAAGGGTGTTGAAATCCTTGCCTGAATTTGCAATCCTAAATGAACATTTATTAATGTTAACTAATTAATTAATGCACATTAACAATATGTACTATGGATGTATTATTATTTATCCTTCATATTATAGCAATAGCAATAGCGCTTACTGTAGGTATATATGCCACTTTACAGTGCTTTACAGCCCTCTCTAAGTGGTTTACAGAGTTAGCATATGTCCCGAACAATCTGGGTCCTCATTTTACCCACCTCGGAAGGATGGAAGGCTGAGTCAACCTTGAGCCTGGTGAGATTTGAACTGCCAAATTGCAGGCAGCCGGTAGTCAGCAGAAGTAGCCTGCAGTACTGCACTCTAACCACTGTGCCACTGTGACTCGTTATCTTTTTTATTCCTCCCTCTTATTGGTATTATGATTAATATTCTGCTGCTGTGCACATACACTGAGAGCTTATGCACCGGAGACAAATTCCTTGTGTGTCTAATCATACTTGGCCATATAAAGTATTCCAAGATATGCCATCGTTTTAATGGTTCTGCTTTTAGAATACCAGAATTTCTTTGCTGGTTTTGCTTCTGCACTTGGCCTTGTTTGATGTTAGGGATTAGCACCATGCATGGATGCATGCGTGTTTCAGAAACATTTTTAAAGTGTGAATTTGGAAAGTGATAAACATCTGAGACAAATTATTCTTTAAACAGAGTTTCAAGAGAGCGCTCTTTGCAAATATAAAAACTTTCTGGTTCTTCCAATTGCTGTCAGAACGGAGCCAATAAAATAGCAAAAGTCTTTCAGCTGGACCGATAATCATATTTTATCATGAGGAGAAGGGATCTAAGATGTAAAGAGCACTAAGACTCTGCAAAGTGTTAAGATTTTGCTGAAGCTCATATGCTCTTATAGATTTAGAAGTGACACATCTACAGCCGTAAAAGGCTTCAATTTTTCAGGCCAAGCTTTTGAGTGATACTCAATATTCCCAGGTTCTCCCATTAGCCTGGATTTAACCTCGCACGTGAAATAACAAATACACAAAGTCTATTCCTGGAGTTGTCTCTCTACCCCCCTGTCTGCAGGGTGTTTCGTTTTGGTAATGTGTTATACCGGCAATTTGTGTGTCTAGATGAGATTTGCACAATGACAAGGGGAGAATGCAGACTTTCTGTGGATTCAGCAAGGCCCGGGGATGAACGGAAATTTCCTCCACTAGAAAAAGCAGCAAAGCTTAGCCAAGTGTGAAGTTGTGGTTATTTCTGATGTGGTGCATTAGAGAGCAAATTGGCATTTGAGAGAGAACTGTGTTGCCCATGGGTTGTTACAGAGGCTGAGTGTTGTTCTTTGTGAATAACTTAGTGGATGCCCTATAGCTCTAAGGCCTTTCGTGAGGGGGTCTGTGTTAATCGAGCTTCGGAGAGGTGTAGAAAGATACCAAGGGGATTTAAAAGAAAGAAGAAATGAGTATAGAAAGAGAACCCCTGTTCCAAGTACTGATAGATTCATTTCTGCTTTCTCCCCTCAATATATTCAAGATTTTTTTATGTTATTTTTATGGGTTTAAGCTATCAAAATGCATTGGATGAGAGAGAGAGAGAGAGAGAATCCCGCTGCTGTGTTTAAAGTTAAGACTGCAGAAAGATGTCTCTGGGATAGATGAATGCGGAATGTGGGTGCAAAACTATAATTACATTAGAAGCAGAGGTGGGATTCAAATTGTTTCACCACCGGTTCAGTGGGCATGGCTTGGTGGGCATGCTTTGCCGAACGCTGGCACACAGCTTTCCCCATACCAGCTGAGACCTGCAGCACCAATCAGCCGAGAGGATGAAGAAGAGAAAAGCACAGGGGCAGATGAGAGAGGCCATCCTGCGCACACCTTTTTTTTTTTTTAACTACCAGTTCAGCCGAACCGGTGCAAACCGGTAGCATATCACCACTGATTAGAAGGGGATCCGTGAATCTCTGGAATTACTTTCCAATGTGCTTACAAGCCACAGCATTTTTCAAACATGGGGAGGCTTTTAATTAGCCCACCTTATTAAGCTTAGAGGTTTTACATCTTAAAAAGTCATTAGCGTTTAAATCTCAGACATCTTTTTTTTTTTCAGGGAACCTCACATGGATGGTACTTGGGTGGTTGGGAATGGGAGACCCAGCCACCAGGAAAAGGATTGTGTTGAGAGGCTAGTCCTCTAGACTCTCCCTCTGTAAATTAGTTAGCTATTCAGCTGATGCAGACTAAGTGAATTAGACTAGAGTGGAATTTTTGGAACTGGTTAACATAAACTCACAGATGACTAATTTTTGTAACAATAATAGTTCTTGTTGGTGACTTGTTCCATCATTTATTAAAACGAGTTTTCATGAGTGCATGAACAGGCATGATGGATGCTTTTAAGGAGGTGAATGTATGTATGTATGTATGTATGTATGTATGTATGGTATTCAGCTTTGTTCGGGTATTTTCCCACGTCCTTATAGTTGTGCTTTTAAAGTTGTAGCAACATTTCAGCAGAATCTCATCTGCCATCATCAGGCTTCTGTATTGTGTTCGTCAAACACAATACAGAAGCCTGATGATGGCAGATGAGATTCTGCCGAAACGTTGCTACAATGTTAAAAGCACAACTATAATGATGTGGGAAAATACCCGAACAAAGCTGAATACCATACATGTAAGTACCCATGAAAACTTAAGAAAACACACACAGAGACACACACAGACACACACATATTGGGGATATGAATATGTTTCCTTCACTTGAGAAGTGTCTTATATTCTGATGGCTGAAGCAGTTTGGGTGCAAATTAACTGACCCAGAAACCTTACACAATCGCTCTGTAATTGTAATTTTATAATTGCTGCTGTGATGTTACAAAATATGCATAGCTCTTTGAACGATAAGTGTGGGATTTCAGACTGTTGGTAAGAATTACTGTTTCTGTAAAGGAAATAAGTAAGTTTGGCTCCTGGCAGAATAAACACTATCTTTGGGGTTTACATATGTATTTTCTTCTGTTTCTAGGATATTACAAGCCTGCTTCATACCATCTATGAAGTTGTGGATGCCTCTGTCAATCATTCACCCAATTCTAGTAAAACTTTGAGAGTTAAGCTCACTGTTGCTCCAGATGGTAGCCAGAAGAAGAGAAGCATCATGCTGAACCACACTGGTATGATTTGATTTGGGCCTTTCTTTCTTCTCCAAACAAACTATCATAAGATATTCCTTACACTGGGAGAGATTCTTAAGTTGTGTTTGCACATTACACCAAGCCATAATAAGATTTGTTCATTTCGGATTGAGATCAATATGGGTTGGTTTGTTTTTTACAAGCTAAGTCATAATGATCCATTGAAGAAACCATGGGTTAATCTATCCTGGCTTAATGTCATGTGGAATTGCAACCTTTCAAGGAAATTGAAATAGTACATGGCCAAGTTTCTTTAGTGAAAGGGATTGAGTTCTCCATTCCAGTTGGTCTGGTTGAAAATCTTCGCTCTGCTTTTCTTGCTTTGTCCGCCCAACATTTCTTTGAACATCTCTTTCCTGCTTGCACTTCTTCGCTTTAGTCAGTCGCTTTTTTCCCCTCCTCTGAAATTGGAGAATGTTTCTTAAGAGGCGTGCTGAATCTTTTCCTGCCTTCAAGGCTGGAGGCAAAGAAATGCATCTGTCTACCTATTTTTCACCAAGAATAGATGTACCGTTTAGTTGGGCTGTGCCAGAAAATCAATAAAAAGAGAGGAAATAACCATCTCTTTCTCTCTCCCCCACCCTCTCTCTCTCCCCCTCTCTCCTCCTCCCTCCTCTCTCTCTCTCTCTCTCTGTTGTGAAAGCAGATCTTCAAAGCTCAAGGCATCGAGCAGAGAATAAAGCTGGTGAAGAAGCAAGAAGTTGTGAGAAGAAGCCAAGGGGTTCCCTCAGGTAAACCGGAGCAAAATGTTTTATCTCTCTCTGGGGAAAGGCCATGCTAGATAGCCTTGGATTTAAGCATTCGGTTTAGTACTTCTGGAAACAATGCTGGGCCCAATATATGTTTCCCCTGTAGGATGTCCTACATTAATGAGGATGCCCCCATATTAACATGGCATGGTTCAGAAGCTCGGAACAAGGAGTACTGAACCTGTCTCCTGCAAATCAAGGAAGAAGGAACATCACCGCTGAACTTCTTCCTTGTGAACGATATGTGTGAAATGCATTGAAAATGTTAGCATTTTAATTTTAAAAGACCAGCCAAAACAAACACCAACAATTACAAAGTTCTGCAAAGCTGCCAGGCTGCAAACAGGGACCTCTCTGGTAGTTTCTCATTCAAGGATTAACCAAATCTGAGCCTCTGTGCTGCTTAGCTCAGCACAACCCAAGTCAACTATCAGCTGTCTCCTGTTGTAGGAGAATGAGTGGCAGAAACTGGGGGTGGAGTTAAAAGAGGCATCAGCCTAGAATCCCTATGTAGCCACAAATGAACTGAGTCCAACCTCCCTTGAATTCTGTGGACCCTTATCTCATGCCAAGCAGGTGCTAACCATGAGTTGAGAAGACTCCCGTGGTCTTTGGATATCTATTGAGAGTTTCAGATTAAAGTCCTTACAAAAAATAAAAACAAAACTCAAGGGACTTGGAGGACGTGTCTCTCTGAAATCTAAACCATCTCCAGAGGGACTAGCTCTTCAGATTTATTGATTGATTAAACTTCTGTGTCACCAAAGCAACTCTAGATTACCACATCAAGGTATCTTCCAGCCCTTCTTCCATCAATTCCTTCAGTTGGAAATATCAGAAGTTGAAATTAAAGTTTTCTGCCCAGAAAGCATACAACCCGCCAATAAGTATAGAATTGCGTTCACATTTCAGCACAAAGCTTAGTTTTTAAAGGCATGGTGCACGATGAAACTAATAGGCATCCTGTAATTTGGGAATAGGTATCACCATGGAGAATCCAAGCCTGAACCGAATGGATGCTACCATCACTGCGTTGATGAAAACATTGAAAGGAGGAACCACTATTTAGATCTTGCAGGAATCGAAAACTACACATCGAAGTTTGGGCCAGGTATTTTTGCATCCATGCCTTGCAATTCATTCCAGATCCTGTTTTTAATCTTTTGAAATTGGACCGTCCGGTTTACTTGGACAGTGGGGCAATGTTGAGTATCCGGAGATCAGGATGCATTTTGAGACTTGGAGCAATGGTCCTGGAAAGGGCAGAAACGGGTGAAGTGTGGAGGTTTCAGCTCTTAAGGACAGCTTTGATTACCTGTATTTTTCCAGAAGGTTTTTGTAGAAGCATAGGGGGAAAGGAGCAACAGACAACTAGGAAGGCAATGGTTAGATAAACGGGGCTTGATCCCGGTCCAAAAATCTGAGGAAACTTCTCAGACAAGGCCCTCTCTAGTTCCAATGAAGATAAAATGAAGGAGGAATCCCTGTGTGTATTTTACTAGTTGTTACCAACTATAGGGGGGTGGCACTCAACTCCATTTCAAGGCCACTGAGCCAGCTCTGTCCGAAGACATTTCCATGGTCATGTAGCCTGCATGAAAACACAGAGAGCGGTTTCCTTCCCACCACAAAGTGGTACCTATTTATCTACTAACGTTTGCGTGCTTTTGAACTGCTTCTGAGTTCTAGTTAGCATATTTAAGAAGCTTTGGATCAGCAGAGGAAGGGGACTATTGAGGGTTTTTTGGTGGGGGGGCTACTCAGTTTTTACTGTTACACGAAGGAGCATGACACCTGCTACAAGAGGTGTAAGTGTGAGGAACAGTGGTAAGTTGAAGACAACCTGAGGTGTGATCTACTAAGCAAAATTTGTTTAAATGAGGTTAGTTAATCAAAGTATTTTTAAGTTGCCCTTGATCAAAATGTTTATATTTCATGTTATAGACATGTTTATTTCTTTTCTACCCTGTGACTCAGTGTGGAAGTGATTGTTAGAAGTCTAGTGTTTTGTCTCCCCAGACCTCTTCATGTCAACATCTTCCATGTTCAGTCCACAACAAGAATTAAATCAAGGGTCTTCAAACTTGGCAAGCTTAAGACTTGTGGACTTCAACTTCCAGAATTCCTGAACTAACATGACTGGAGGAGGAATTGTGGGAGTTGAAGTCCACATGTCTTAGAGCTGTAAAGTTTGAAGACACCTGGACTAAATGAACACAATTTATCTTTCTTTAATAATGGTAAAATTGTTATATTTATATATCAAGGCCGATATAGCAGGCACAGTGGTTAGAGTGCAGTACTGCAGGCTACTTCTGCTGATTGCTGACTGCTTGCAGTTTGGCAGTTTGAATCTCACCAGGCTCAAGGTTGACTCAGACTTCTGTCCTTCCGAGGTGGGTAAAATGAGGACCCAGATTGTTGGGGGCAAAAGGCTGACTCTGTAAACTGCTTAGAGATGGCTGAAAAGAACTGTGAAGCTGTATATGTCTAAGTGCTATTGCTATTGTTATTTGCAGCAGGAGTGACTAAGGCAGCCACCAATGTCTGTTAAATCAGAGAGGACCATTTGGTCAGGTTGCCTTGCAATATCTAAATGATCTTTTTGCTGTTTGTTAGGCTCTCCACCGATCACTCAGAAGCACAATCCAACCGTTTGGGTTGCCAATCAAACAAGATCCCGTTCACATGAGCCAGAGGTCTTCCATGCCCACCAGCGGAGGTCCCCTGTGGTGGATCCTGCCCATATCAACTTAATGGAAGCTTCATATGCAAAGCTGGCAGAAATTCAGCAGAGGCTGAGAAGTCAAGAGCCCAGCAGGCATTTCGTGAAGTCTCCCAAGACTCAGAGCAAAAACACTGCTTCTATTCACACCGGAAGGGCGATGAGAAGTAAACCCATCCAAGGAGTACCGGTTCCCATGACTTCTCCTACTGCACGGGGAGGCCAGAACCTACCTTACCACCCCATGCAGTCTCAGCAGACTTACAAGAAACATAAGCAGAGGGCAAAAGAGACTCACCAGTTGTGCAAAAGCTTCCAAGCTCCTGGGAGAGTGATGGAAAAAGAGCACGTCAGAGATCTGCCTGCGGTCATCTTGTATGAAGGCCAAGTTGGGCAGATGATCCAGAGACATGAGCATCACCATCATCATGAGCACCATCACCACTACCACCACTTCTACCAGACATGAAATGGACTCCTCCCTTCTCCAACTCTTGGGAAGTTCTCCCACACATAAAGAAGGCATGTTGTGGCCTCTTGGGGAAAAGATTGGTGTTGTCCTTATTAGTATTGTTGCTATAACACAGGGGTGTCAAACTCAAGGCCCAACTCAAGGTGCTTAGATCCAGCCTGGTGGGGCCATCCTGGAAACAGCAAAGGACACACAGAGGCCCACTGTGCCTCCGCTAGCGAAAAATGGGGCGCAGGTGGGGCACGGCACGTTTTTGGCCTGGACAACCTCCTTCAGCACTCTGCAGGCCAAAACACACTGTAGGGTACCGAAAATAGCCAGGTCGAAAATGAGATGTGCAGGAGTCCCCCAGCGCCCCGTTTTGGCTGGCAGGAGGATGTCCAGACTGAAAATGGGGCATGGGGGGGGCACCTGTGGGCCTGCAGTGCTGGCCCGGAAATAGCAAAGAACCTGCCTGCGGTGCCTCTACTAGCGAAAATGGGGTGTGGGCGGGACTCACCCCGTTTTTTGCTTGGATGGCCTCCTGCGGCACCACCTGCCAGCCAAAACACGCTGTAGGAGACCGTCCAGGCCAAAAATGGGGTGCGCGGGGGCCCCCTAATGCCCTGTTTTGGCCAGCAGGATGCTGCAGGAGGCCATCCGTCCCATCTCCTTCCCCACCTGGCCAGCCCATGGAGGACAACTACAATGCTGATCCAGCTTTCCAAAAAAAATCCAGTTTGACACCCCTGCTATAACATTAATATTCTGCTAAAGCTATTTTAGAACTTGTATGAAAAACACTAAAAAAAAAATAACGGTGATGATATTAATAATAATAACCTAACATTATTTATATTATGTGAAACTGTATCACTTACTTTAATAGCTTGTGGTTTTTATTATTTTTGAAAGAATTGGCTTGTTCAACATATAAACACTACAGAAGAAAACAGCCATAGATATCTTTATGGGAATCTCTGCGTGGAACTGGTCCACTCCCGGAAATGTACATCGCAAATGTCATCAGAAGTTTGTGAGAAGTTCTCCATGGTCAAGTGGGAAGACCTTTTAAGTTCAGTGAGAACTTCAAGGTGCCTCCTTGAGTGTAAATCAAGGGTCTTCAAATTTGGCAAGTTTAAGACTTGTGGACCTCAACTCCCAGAATTTCTGAGCTAACATGACTGGAGGAGGAATTCTGGGAGTTGAAGTCCATAAGTCTTAAAGCTGACAAATTTGAAGACCCCTGGTGTAGATGTTCTCTAAGCAAAACTCTGGAGAACTTTCTACTGATGGGTGTTAAGAGGTGAGTGGGATTCTGATGGTGGGAATCGGTAGTTGAACATACACCTTGGTTCACACAAAGGCCCCTGTGATAAGCTGTGTTTAAAATCCACTGAAGCAAGCTCTCCTTTGTGATATTGGAAAAGAGGCTTTGAACAAATGGTTAGATGCCTAGTTTATTGCACAGGTTGGCTTACGTCATGCAAATCTGTCAGCAATTTCAAAAATACAAAATAGTTGCTACCTCTTGGATAATTCAAAACTTCTTATTTGATTGAATGTGTTGCCAGAAAGGAAGGGTTGATGGAACCAGGGAAGGGTTTTTTTTTGTTTTTACTTGATTGCATTCATGTAGCCTGCTACTCTTTTACTACTCATCACTTTGTTAGCTATCCCTTAGTACTAGTGATGAGGAAATAATTCATGTTGGTTGTCCAAAAAGCTACAATGTCTAAACTTTTACTATTTCCATTATTTTTTTAATGGCCACCTTTATAAGTTAGGCTATTTTTAAACATATTTTTTCTTTTTTTTTCTGCCTCATTGGAAAACCGTGAGAACCAATGTACTCTGTTATCTTTAGATTAGAAGGTCTGTAGGAATTTAGGGTTTTCAGGCAACAGAAAAGCACAGTCCATCTTGGATTAATGCAGGAGACCATCTCTGCTGCTTGCCAGCGAGGGGTTTCTGGCATCTTAGGGTACTTACGGTTTAGGAGAGCATATATGTAGCTCAGGATTGAACTGTGGAGTCCTTGGTGGTCTCTGAGCTCAGTCAACACCAAGGATTTCATTGTTCTTATGGTACTAGAAGGCAAATGGCCTTCCATTTCAGATGTTGCTCTCAGACAAAGGTCCTCAAACTTGGCAAGTTTAAGGCTTGTGGACTTCAACTCCCAGAATTCCTGAGCTAGCATGACTGCAGGAGAAATTCTGGGAGTTGAAGTCCACAAGTCTTAAAGCTGTTAAGCTTGAAGACCCCTGCTCTAAGATGACATCAACAAATGACTTGCTCTTAGTTCCAGAAAACTTCTGCTGGTCTTTTCAAAGTTCCCCCGGCCACCATTTCCTCAGATGAGACTGAAGATCAGAGTAGAATGAACAGAGGACTATCCTGAGCTTTGTTATAAAGACTAATAATGTATTATAGTCAACGAATGACCAGGTTCACAAGTGTGTCATGTCTTAGGCCATAATCTAGCAGATCATGATTTAGGATTCTTCTCCACCCAACTGCTATTCTACGTTCTACCATTCTTATTCCACTTGGGAAACGGAAGTAAGGTTGCATGACAGAGCCTACTACACATTCCTTCTTCATAACTACTCCTGTGAGACCATAAGGCCTCAGGGAGGTTCTAAGGAAGAGCCAACATCACCTTTAAACACCCTGTCCCCACCGCCACTATAAATTGGAGTAGAAGCAGAGTAGCTGAAAGAGAAATGGAGTCACGTCTGATTCTCAAATTATACAAGGGCCTTTTTGTTTTGTTTTGTGTTTTACAAGACAGTGAAAGGGGGCTCTGGATTCACCACCTCCTCCTCCCTCCCCCCTTATTTCCTCTGGCTATAATCTTGATTTTTATTCCACCCCCTAGCAAGAAATCCAAAGGGGATTCTCTTGTAGTTGGAATGATACAGGAAGCTTTGACCACTCGTGTGTAATTGTTTTGAAAAGGGTATGCAATTCGGGGCTGTTGTTTTTAGGTTGCTGTTTTATGTTTACAAAACGCTGAAGTGTTATTAGATTGTATTTTTGTTTTTAACAACAACAGAAAATATTTAAAGCTGGGATTTTACCATTCCAACCTCCCATTTTGGTTGAATAGAAATGTCACGTTACCCTTTGCAAGAGAGAGTGTAACTTTGCAGAAGTGTTGAACAGGTGAAGCTGACACTATGCAAGATCAGATGGTTTTGAGGGTCGAGACCAGAAATATTTGTTAATACTTTGTCTCAAAAAAAAGAGGGGAAAAATGTATCAAGGTTTTTCTCCCCCCCACCCCTGGTGAAATTTTTCAAAACAAATTGAAATGGATGTTCTTGTAGTTTGTTTTCTTTCTTTTGCCATCAGCTGGCGAGATATTCCACAATGTGTTGTTCCCTACGACAACCGTTTGATTTATTCTCTTGATTTGTCTAAACTTTCCCCTGCAAAATATTTATACATTATTTCTGTTGTTTAGAAATCAGCAGACAGAAAGTTGGATCGTAACTTCTCAATTTACCACTGGTTGACTTGTATTTGGTCCAGCTTTATTTTGCTGCTTGCAATATTGGTCCTTTGTTTTTTCTCCCATTTGTTGTATATAAATATAGATAGATAGATAGATAGATACATATATGTGTATCTATCTATCTATCTATATAAAATTATGGACTGCAGGAAAAAAAAATTACTTGCCCAGTATAGAAGGAATAAGCTTATTTATATGATAGTGTTAAATGAAGTCTGATGTATTCAAGTGATGTTATATTGCATGCAAACCCATGAAAAGAACATTCCATTGGGGTGGGGGGTGGGGGAAATACGGGGGGTGGGGGTTGAGAAAGTTTCTTTGCCCCTTCGAACTGTTTTAAAATGCTGAATGTTTTCTACTTCCCTTAGCAACTTGAACAAAAAAAAAATCTGATCTTGTTCTAACATGAAGAGTCATGAATAGGAAATATTCAAATGTTTAACTGGGGGGGACAGACTAGCAAGGGATTGAGGTGTCCTGTCCTCCCCCCCAAAATTAAACCAGTGGGAAATTCATTAGGGGGAGGGGGAATCAGGAATTGAAGGAAAGAGCTCACAAGCAACTTTCACATTCAGTCTAGCGCTGTCCCAAGAAGCCATGCATATCAGAAATGATTCAAATATCAAATTATGTCCTCTACTCTGGTATCATCAAAATCAGGGATCTCTAAACTCTAAAGAACATTAAGGCATGTGGACTTCAACTTCTGGAATTCTCCAGCCAGGCTTGATGGCTGCAAAATTCTGGGAGTTGAAGTCCGCAAGTCTTAAAAGTTGCCAACTTTGGACAGAGTGGGATAAACCTGCCTTGGCCAACTGATCCTGGCCCATCTCGCCACAGCCGACTCGCCCTGGCCAACTTGCCACAGTTCAATGCAACACAGGAGAACTCAAGAGAGGGACAAGCAGTTTGCAGCGGGCCTCATCTTGATGCTTCGGTTTTGAACCTTCTCAAGTTAGAAGTCCTCCAGGCTGGGGTGAGCTGCAATTCCTCTTGCTCCTCTCTTGAGTTATCTCACAGCGAGTTGTCGCTGTGTGAATTGGCCAGGAGGAGTCGGCTGTGGCAAGTTGTGATTTCATTGAGGGCCGCATCAGGGTAGTGTTTGACCTTGGGGAGTCAGGGGAAGGCACGGCCAGCTCAATGTCACTCATGTTGAGGGCATCTGTGGTGGCTCACGAGCTCCATTTTTGGCTGCGACAGCATCCTGTAACCTCTGCCAGCAAAAACAGAGCTATGGAGGGCAGCAAGTGGCCCTCACAAGCTCCGTTTTCACTGGCAGAGGCACCGTGGGGCCAGTCTGTTGCTGAGGCTGAGTAGGCCAGAACTAAGCACCCTGCAGGCCGAATCCAGCCCTCAGGCCTTGAGTTTGACACCCGATCCTAGACCCAAGTTTGGAAACTTTCAGCTAGCTAGGGAATTCTGAGATGAGAAGTCAAGTACATTTAGAGAGTACCACTATTGAATGTAAGCGGAGGAAAAAAAACCTACATTAGAGTAAGCCACGAGTACAAAGAGACCTAATTGGGCAACGCCGGTGTTCTAGATCAGAGATGCTGAAAGTACATAGCACCTTTCAACTTCCTCATCCGATTTCTCCCTACCCATTTCTTTTTATGCCTCCTGTTTTGCTTTTCCTTCTAGTTTCCTTCTGAGTTTAGGACACTTTGATCTACCTCAGTTCCTAATTCCCCTTGCAATGAGCATTAGAATAATATCTCCTATTCGATGAAAACATGGAAGCCTTAGCTACTAGAATTCTTCAGGTAATCCAAATATTGGCTAAGCGTTTTTCAGGTGGCATTGATCTAACACTCTTCTAATATTTTTTTTTTTCCTGGGATACCTGCCTTTAATAAGGGTAGTTTTAAAATATAAAGTGTAATGGTCTAAATAAAGAATTCTTCCGTATGTCAGAAATAAAACTCCGCTTTAGATTGTCTAAAGAAAGCATGAAGAAAGAGGCTTTTCCAGAGATTCGGAATAATGACGATGATTGGCTCATGTCTAAGGGTGATCAAGAAACATGTTTTTTTTTTCCTCGTTAAGATAGGGAACTCATTTTCAGTGTATGCTGCTTCAAATTGAAATTGGGGTTTACATGACTAAATGTCTTACATACAGAAAAAAGTGAGTTGAACATTTGGAGCGTGCCGAGAAAGAGGTTATGCTTGAAAGAAGGGACATGAAAGAGTGTCTGGGTTGCTTTGGTAAAGAAAAAAGGGGGAAAAAAACCTAGCTGTGTTGAAATCTGGGCTAAAAAAAAAAAAGGCAGCATTCAGGACAATTGTGTTTCAATAAAGTCAGAAAAACATTCGACAAAAGAAGAGAGACGTCTGGCAAAAATTAAGAGATGCTGGACTCTACAAGTTTGCCTAACACTATTAAAAAGAAACCCTGACAAAAATTACATCTTTATTAACCCGATTATACAGATTGTAATGATCAATCGGATCTGTACTAATGCACAGGTCCTTGGTTAGACATGTGAAAACATCAGATGTCCTGCAAAACACAATTCGTTTTCACTGTGGCCATATGTGCAGTAGACGTTGAGAAGTAGGATATGAAGATAATGGTTGTGTTGAGACTCTGCCAGATGCATTCAAGGGTGACTGATCTGGAACCTGATCTTAGCAGATCTTCCTTCTGTCAAGTAGATAGATTGATCGTGTCTCCATCCTGGTAAAATCCTGGAGGCTAATATCTACCACGTTTTGTGGCTGCAATTTCTATAAATCGGTGCAATGGCCTACAAATTTCTTCTGGGTCTCCAGACCACTGGCTGGTTAACTAAGAGTTTTGGGGTTTGTGAGAGAAGAAACACCTGTAGAATGGGACAATTCCCCACGACCAACTCATTGCGGGACAACTCAACAATTTAATTATTTAAAAATTAGGTAGTCCTTGACCTATGATCACAAAATTCTGTTGTTAAATGAGAAATGTGTTAAGGGAATTTTGCCTCATTTTACGATATTTCTTGCCCCAGTTGTTAAGTGAATCACTGCAGCTGATAAGTTAGTGACCTGGTTGTTAAGTGAATCTGGCTTCCCCATTGACTTTGCTTGCCAGGAGGTCGCAAAAGGCGATCACGTGACCCCAAGACGCTGTACGGGTCATAGGTATGAGCCAGTTACCAAGTATCTGAATTTGGTCATGTGACCATGGGGATGCTGCAATGGTCGTAAGTGTGAAAAATGGTCACAAGTCACTTTTTTCAGTGCCATGGTAACTTTGAATAGTCATTAAATGAACTGTTGTAAGTCAAGGACTACCTGTAATTAAAATAATACTTTAATTTTTGTCATTCACATTTCATTTTGTCCCTACTTCTGTATCCTTTCTTTCATGACTCTATTCCATCATTTCTTTGATATTAGTGTAACTTTGTCAGGATTCTGGCAGTTACCCCCATTTAAATCATGTCTCGAGCCAAACTTCCAAAACTTCAAAAGGATTTATTGGGAGTTAAACTGTCCATCACTGCCTCTGAGACACATCATTCATTGACCCTTGACTCTGGTTTTCCCCCACCCCCTGGATGTATTGTAATTCATATTCTCCAATGGGACACATCCATAGCCAAGAGTCATCAATCATGCTCTCCAGTTAGAATTTTGCGGGGCAGAAACTTCAGTCACCTAGTTACTATCTTTGAAAACATTTATGGAATGAAGTTTTAGTTTGCAAGCTACTACTACCCTGCTCCCCCCTCCCTTTCTGTTGGCAGCTCGAAAAAGACCATAGAAATATTTTATGAGTTGACAACTCTTGTCCTGCAGTAAGTTGTCTTGCAGCGAGTTGACCATGGTGAGTTAGTTGTGGCACATCGGGCCTGCCAAGTTGGCCATGGTGAGTTGGCATTGACGAATTGGCCATAGTGAGTTGACAATGGCAAGTTGGCCACAGTGAGTTACCTATGGTGAGTTGACTGTGGTGATTTGACCATGCTGAGTTGACTATGGCAAGTTGGCCATGATGAATTGACCATGGCAAGTTGGCCATGATGAGTTGGCTATGGCAAGTTGGCCATGATGAGTTGACCTAGACCCAACACCTACATATCAGTAGGTGATACATTCCAACATCATCTTTTTCATCTTGTGCTGTCTCACCTTTCTTTCCTAAAGAAGCCTCAAAGGGTTTGACTCATTCTTCACAGGTATCTTTTCCAGGACCAATTTCTCTGATTTTTTTTAAAAAGATGGACATTTGATCCCCCCCACCCCCCCATGGCATTCCATGAGCATTTAGTCCTGGCTCTCTACTGAGCTAAGTTTTCAAAACTTCTAAAGCGAATGTTGAAGGAAACGAGGGAAGATGGATGCACAAAACTGTCAGTGTTGACTGAGCATTCTTATTTTGGTTCATTTTTACAGCTCCAAAATATATCCAGCTTCTGTTTTGTGGAATGCAAGTAACTATTGATGATACACTTTTCTTTTCCTTTTAAAATAAACCAGTTATGTAAAAATATGCAGTATTTAAATACTCTGGCATTGGTATTACGTGTGTTCAGTGTGAATAGTGGATCATGTCATGTAACACAGATTTTTTTTTTTTGGTTCTTGATTAATTTTTATCTAAAGTCTATACAATTTTTGTAAAAAAAAAACAAGGAAAAAGAAACAAAAAGTTTGCTTTTGGATATTTTGTATAGTTAATATAGATGGTTTTGACTAAATGCTTTATTTATTTAATAGCAAAACTGTGCCAAGAGATACCCCTGTTAATTAAAAAAAAAAAAACTAGTTCAGATGTATAAACATATCCTTTCTTTTTTGAAGTTTGATTTCATCCTGTCTTTGCTTCTCGTTTCACCGCTCTCCTGAATTCCTTCTTTACAAAAACAAAAGAATGTCTTCTGTTCCCATTTCCTGAGAAACACTATTGGCATCTCAACTCAGGGGAAGGTGGAGAGCCTGGGGACATTGGGATGGTAAATGGAAACAACACAAACTTGCTTCAAATAAAGTAACCCAAGGCTCTAATCTAACACTCCAAAAAATCCAGCCTTAATAGTTTTTAAAGTCAAATGTTTCAAATCTGTTAAAACAATCTTCTCCTCTCCTCTCCTCCCCCTTTCTTCCTCCTCCTGCTCCTCCTCCTCATTCTCCTCCTTGTCCTCCTTGTCCTTTTTCTCCTTCTCTTCCTCCTCCTCATTCTTCTCCTCCTCATTCTTCTCCTCCTTCTTGTTCTCCTTTAAAAGATAATCAGAGTTGGAAGGGACCTTATTTGGTTCTTCTCCTCATTCCCCTTCTCCTTCTCCTTTTCCTCCTCCTCCTCCTCCTCATTCTCCTTCTCCTCCTCCTCCTCCTCCTCATTCTCCTCCTCCTCCTCCTCCTCCTCCTCATTCTCTTCATCTTCTCATCCTCCTTCTGCTTCCCCTCCTCCTTCTCATTCTCCTTTAACAGATAACAGATAATCAGAGTTGGAAGAGACCTTATTTGGTTCTTCTCCTCCTCATTCTCCTTTTCCTCCTTCTCCTTCTCCTCTTCCTCCTCCTCCTCCTCCTCCTCCTCCTCCTCATTCTCATTCTCCTCCTCCTCCTCATTCTCATTCTCATTCTCATTCTCCTCCTCCTCCTCATTCTCATTCTCCTCCTTCTCCTCCTCCTCATTCTCTTCATTCTTCTCCTTCTCTTTCTCCTTCCCCTCCTCCTTCTCATTCTCCTTTAATAAATAACAGATAATCAGAGTTGGAAGGGACCTTGTTTGGTTCTTCTCCTCCTCATTCTCCTTCTCCTCCTTTTTGTTCTCCTCCTCCTCGTTCTCATTCTCCTTCTCCTCCTCCTCCTCATTCTCCTCCTCCTCCTCCTCATTCTCCTTCTCCTCCTTTTTGTTCCTCCTCCTCCTCCTCATTCTCCTTCTCCTCCTCCTCCTTCTCCTTCTCCTTCCTCCCTCTCTCTTCTTCCACACCCGTCCTCCCTTCTTCACAGTATTGCTTTGAAGTATTGTGATGTTTGGCCTTCCCCTCCCCTTATTTCTTTGTCTTATTCCAGAGATGAGCACTTGGCAAGGATTGTGAGCCTCTCAGTGGCACAGTAATATCATCAGAAGGATCAAGACTTAATTTTCAGCCTTCACTGAACTCTTTCTTTTGGCATCGTAGTTTTGGGGAAGTTGTGAGAAAAAGCTTCCTGACAGGCAAACTACTCCTGTTCGTAGCCTTAACTTTATCTAAAAAAACCTGCTCTCTTGTTACAATACTGTAATCATTGCCTGAGACCCTCAAATTAGGGCCACCAACATTCTACTGCAGTGGTTTTCCAACCTGGCAACTTTCAGAAATATGGACGCACTGGCTGGAGAATTCTAGGAGTTGACCTCCATATATTTCGAAGTCTATACTACGTAAGGTGGCCAAGTTTGAAAAACACTGCTGAATTTCGATGTGGTCAGGATATGTGTGTGCATGGTAGAAGGTTGAAGATGGAACTGGGAACTTCTTTGGTGGTCACTCATGTTCCTGTGCTTGTTTGAGAAGGGGACAAAACAATTGTACCATTGACAATTTCTTATGCTGAATTTTCAGAATATGATCTTGAGATGCTTTGGGATCACAAATGGGATGCTGGGGGCTCAATTTGTCTTCCAGGGATATATATCCTTCTTAGATTCCCAACCTAATTATTTTCCAAAACAGAGTGAATGGTGTTGGAAGTTTCAATTCCCCCCCCTCTTCTAGGAAAACAGACCCCACCCTTTGTCAAGTAGGGCTATTAAAATAGCTGGAGCCAGCTTACTTTTCACAACAAAGGAAGGAGAAAATTACAGGCAGGAGATACAGAGAAAAAAAAACAACCCTATCCTTTCCCATAGAAATCAAATAGAGGGCAAGTTATAAAAACTTGTGAAAAGCAAACCAAAAGGCATGGCAGGAAGGAAACGTGATAGCAAATAAGCAACTACAAAGGATCAGGACCATAAAACCAAGATCCCAGGAAGAGATCCCAAAGAGACAGGAATTCAACACACACAAATCAAAGTCTTCAAAGATTCACACCTACAAATCAAAGAACCTGAAGGGTATAAAAGAGGTTTTTCTACTCACTTATTAGATTAATCCTAGGACCGCTGTGAGGTTTCTTACCTGCCTTCCTATTAATAAACTGATTCTGACTTCCAAGCAGCTGACCAAATCATTCTGCATTTCTCCCAGCTGAGAAATTTGAATCCACAAAAGGAAAGAATTTTGCCTATTCCTTAAAGGGCAAGGTTTTCTTTTTTCCTTTCCTCAATGGTAATCACTCAAGTTGTACGGATGTCAACTCCTTCCTTCAATACTTGCCCCCCACAAAAGAGCATGCTATAATAGTTGTGAGTATAATCAAGATGGCCAAAGATGTAAGTTGAATGTCAAGTTGATTTTTTTTCTTGAGGGTTTTTCATGTATTTGGCCAGTGTGTGTGTGTGTGTGTGTGTGTGTGTGTGTGTGTGTGTATTAAGCTAGAGTCTTAACTACATGCTATACCATTCATCATGAGTGTGTTTGCATGAGACCATAAGTTACAAACAAGCAAACCACTTTCCTGCCTAGTGTTAATACAATGTGCGAATTATCATTGGCTGAATAATTGAACCCAGAATTGTCTCTGTCCATAGACCCAAGTGATGAATTTCAGAGGGGAATGAACTTTGGAAGGATGGACACGTCCACCAGATATGGATTCCTGGAGATTGAACCGGTTGGTTCTAACAAAAGGGGCCCACAAGTTGATGGGGCAAAGGCCCCCTTTTGTAATCCAGCAACTTCTTCGCTCAAACCACAAAAAAGCTCCACACAACCCTATCCACGAATCTGGAGCAGCCCCAGCATTGCTTCCTGTGGCCTGTGAACCAATCATAAAGCCCATCCACCGTGAACTTGCAAAGCTCACTTCCACTGGAGATTCCAAGAGCGTCTCTCTTCTCTTTTACGCCATCCGTTATAAGCATCTACTTCTGCTTCTGTGGTAGCCCAAAGCCCATTTTGAACGAAGGGGGTGGGGAAGCAAGGCGAATATTTATGGCTGTTTCCATTCCTCCCTCTCCTCTCCATGCGTTGTGCTGCTGATTCTGAGGTGACACACATATTTGTAGCATTGGCAAGAGCAATTTAAAAGAGTAGCAGATTTTGGAAAGGGGGAGGGAGGGAGAGAGAGAAGGAAAGAGAGAAAGAGAGTGAAGGAGGGGGGGGGTTGTCGGAGATAAACCTTATTAGGTTTCTTTTGCCAAAGGAGAAAAGAAACGATATTGACTTAAATGTGAGGAATTTAAAAGGGTCCATATGTTCTCACTTTGGGCTTTGTTTCTAATAGATAGGCAGAAATCTTTGAAGTGTGGATTGGCTCAGTGGGGGGCATGCTTCTATAGAGAAAAGGATGCTAGAAGAGAGGATACAAGGCCACGAGAAAGTCTATTAACCATGCAACAGCAGAGAGAGAGAAGCAAATCTAGTGATAATGTACATCTGTTTCAGCGACTTTATAAGCTTTGAACATTTTTTTATGTGCTGATAAGTGGATCCTTTTCTTACCATAACTTAGAACTTCAAAGGAGATTGTGTGGATAATGCAAATTGCTGAAATATGAGATTTTCTTACAAAGGAGGTTTTTTTTTTTAACACACACACCAGCACACACACACACGCACACACACACAAAATTTGGAAAGAGAGAGATGGGGGGGGGGCGGGGGAAAATAGCAAAAGAGGACAGAATGAAGGCTAATTTATGCCACAGTCTTTCTGGAGCAGTGCAGAAACTTGACATAAATTGATTTTTAGGGAGAGCGAAAAAAAGAAAGGAAATTTAAGGGCAGCGGTGGAGCGGGAGTGAGCCTATATTAAAATGTCTCCCCCCCCCTTTTCAGGAGGGAGCATTTTAGGAATGTTTGAGGCAGAACTTAGTGGCAGAAATGAACCTCTGTGTCTGTTGGTGCTAATAGAGGCCTCTGGGATGCATAAGGAAATGTGACAGGAAGCATGGAGTAATTTGTTCGGCTTCAATGGATTATTCATTTCATCCTTATGGTAAGCTGAAGAGTTGAAGGAGATAGTACTTTGACTTACATTATCAAGTGGCAATAACTAACTCGGTTCCCTGTTTAGTGAAATGAAGGACTAGGGGAGACACTAGGGGAGACACGATAGCAGTCTTCCGATATCTCAGGGGTTGCCCCAAAGAAGAGGCAGCCAAGCTCTTCTCCAAAGCACCTGAGGGCAGGACAAGAAGCAACGGATGGAAACTAATCAAGGAGAGAAGCAACCTGGAACTAAGGAGAAATTTTTGAACAATGAAAACAATCAACCAGTAAATGGATTGCCTTCAGAAGTTATGGGTGCTTCGTCACTGGAGGTTTTAAAGAAGAGACTGAACAATCATTTATTACTAGCGGTAGCACTTAGATTTATATACCACTTTACAGTGCTCAACAGCCCTCTCTAAGCCAGTCAGAATCGAACTGCTGGCACTCAGCAGTATTAGTTTGCAATACTGCATTCTAAGGGATGAGGTGGCTCAGTGGCTAAGATGCTGAACTTGTCATCAGAAAGGTCGGTGGTTCGATGGTTCGAATCCCTAGCGCCGCGTCACCGAGTGAGCTGCTGTTACTTGTTCCAGCTTCTGCCGGCCTAGCAGTTCGAAAGCATGTTAAAAATGCAAGTAGAAAAATAGGGACCCCTTTGGTGGGAAGGTAACAGCGTTCCGTGCGCCTTCAGCATTTAGTCATGTTGGCCACATGACCTCGGAGAAGGGAGCAACGTTGGTTATGGGGCTTATGGGGGAGAAAAGGGCCCTGATTCCCTTCATTAGCTGTAGCTGGAAAAACAGGATTTAAAAAGGGTGTTTGCGCGCAGCACCTTGCTGGAAGCAAAGCGTGCATTATCTTTGTTTGTCAAGTCTTAACTAGGTTCTGGTGTCCTCCCAACTGTGTATGTTTTGCTGGCCTTTCAAGTCTTCAATTCCTTATCCTGCCCGTCCCATTAATTGCTGCAGTGTGGTTTGTGTTGGTTTTTATATATAATCTATATGTACTTTGGGTTTGGACTGAATTTCTTCCCTTTAAAAACTGTTCTTGGGAGAGTTTTTTTTCTCCAGCTGAAGATAACTGGACATTGGGGGCCAAGTTGGAGGTATTAAAGGGACTTTACCTACTTTTGTGACTTTGTTGCTTTTGTGCCACGCCCCGGGTCATCACACCTTGGAGGTCTTCTAGTCCAACCCATTGCATAGGGCAGGAAACCTTATGACATCTGCGAAAAATGGCTGTCCTATCTTCTCTTGAAAAAGCCCAGTATTCATCTAATTCTAAAATGTATTGTGGAGCACAGAGCATGCAGCTTCCAGAATCCCCCTCACCCCCTCCCCCCCAAAAAAACCCCAATGAGGGTAAATAAAAGATCAATAAGCATGAAAGGGTGTCACAGCTCATTCTCCTACCTCCCCAAAGTGCCTGGATCAAGAAAGTGGTTGAGTTACAGAAAGTCAGGGCCCCGACTGAAAATTAAAGAACTGCCCCATCAGCAAGAACATTTCAACAGAGAACCAATTACCCAGAAAACCGTTAATCTGGATTTTTGCACAAAGAAGGAACTTGGACTCCAAGCCCCCTTCCAGTGCTGAGTTTCCATAAAGCCAAAGATCCTTTGAAGATTATTTGGAGCCCGAATGAGGTGGGGGGGGGGAGCTGTCTCTTCACATGGATCATCAAATTCCCTGCAGCAAATCTCTACAAACTGAGTCGGAAAATGCCCTTTGTTATTTACATTTCGGAGTTCTATATAAAACTTGTTTTAAAAAAACCATGCAAATCCTTCCAGTCCTGCACGGAACGAAGCCGTTTGGAACGTGTTGATGACATGGCAGGAGACAGGAATTCTGCCTGGAACCTGGACAGCATCCCTTTTGAACGGGGCGCCTACCGAAAGGCATCCAAGCTTGTGTCATGAGCTATAAACACTGCTGGATGAAGCGCTGTAATTGATTTTTGTTCTGTGTTTGTCAAGCTGACGTGACTTAGGTTGCAAAGATCAAAGCGGTTGGCTCACAAAGTGGGGTGGGGGCATCCCCCTCCACTGCCACCTTCATCTTTCCGCTGGCTGTAATGATGATAGCATTGCATCTGCTTCCCAGTTGTAAGTCCAAATTCCCATGGGCTCCAAGTTTCCAAGTGAAATCTCAGTGTTATTTTTCCGAGAAGGAGGCAACTCACTCTGTCCTCCTCCTCCTTCTCCTCCTCCTTCTCCTCTTCCTCCTCTTTTTCCTCCTCCTCCTCCTCCTCCTCCTCTTTCTCCTCCTCCTCCTTCTCCTCCTCTTCTTCCTCCTCCTCCTCCTCTTCCTCTTCCTCCTCCTTCTCTTTCTCCTCCTCTTCCTCCTTCTTTTCCTCCTCTTTCTCCTCCTTCTCCTTTTGCTCCTCTTCCTCGTCCTCCTCTTCCCCCTCTTTCTCCTCCTCCTTCTCCTTCTCTTCCTCCTCCTCCTCTTCCTCCTCTTTCTCCTCCTCCTCCTCCTTCTCTTCCTCCTCCTCCTTCTCTTTCTCCTCCTCCTCTTCCTCCTCCTCCTCTTCCTCCTCCTTCTCCTCCTCCTCCTCTTCCTCTATCCCTTTGGCAATTAGTCTTGGATGTTGAACATCTGGGCTGCAATATGGCCACATCTGTTTGCTGCTAAGGCCTGTTGACCTCAGCAGGGCTTCACCAAGTTGCAAGTCTAATGCAGTACAGTTGTCGAATGCGAGGGATGGGATAATGGAGCACTTATCATTTCACAAACAAAGTGAGGATCGGAGCATTTGTTTTAAAGAGACAAATGCCCATTCCAAAATAAAACAAAAAAACCCACAGCACAGAATAGGTCTGTTGGCCCTAAATTGGTGACGTGACAGCAGTCTCCCAATATATGAGTGCTGCCACCAAGAAGAAGGGGTCAATCTATTCTCTGAAGCACCTGAAGGCAGGAGAGGAAGCAATGGATGGAAACTAATCTATGAGAGATCCAACCTAGCATTAAGGAGAAATTTCCTAGAACAGTTACTTAGTGGAATGGCTTGCCTCCGGAAGTTGAGGATGCTCCAACACTAGAGGTTTTTGAGAAGAGATTGGACAACCATTTGTCTGAAGAGGTGCAGGGTCTTCTGCATGGGCAGGGGGGTTGGACTAGAAGACCTCCAAGGTCCCTTCCAATCCTGTTATTCTATTATTTTGTTATCCTGAACTTGGAGGAAGAAAGTGAATATCTTGAATATAGTTGGTTGGCCATTAGGTCTATTCCGAGTCCAACTGATCTTTGCCCTGTTCCAGCAAATCTCTTCTGTTCCTTTGAATGTTCTTGTTACATTGCCATTGTGGGTCTTTACTGGATTCCTGGATCTCCTCCTAATACTGTTGGAACAATTGCATGGTTCATTGTCATTTAGGGTTCATGGGGAAAAAAAAACCCAATATTTTATCTGGAACTTGGTTAGGTGACATTTTTCCAATTTTTGCAGGGTAAAATATTTAAACAGTGACAAAAACAAAACAATGTGTACTCAAATAAGGGAATCTGGACATGCTGTTCTAGGGAAATCTATGTACAAAACTGAACGTATCAGCAAAATGCATGAATAACGGCAGGGAAGACGTTCCCTATCTGTTGAAAACATGCATCTACCTTAGGCATGCTAGGAAAAAAATTGTACAAATGTCTAACAATTCTATATAGATCTGGGGTGGAAATACCAAAGTAAATTCCAAAGAGAAGAAGCCTCATTTAAAAAAAGAAGACTGAGTGAAATCGTGTTAGAAAATTTATCTGTTCATGGTCCCATTCCAGTGGTTTTGGCTTGATTTAGTTACCACAAGCTTTTGATGGATGGCATCCTTTGATTCTGATTTTGTAAACTCCCCCCTTTTCTTAAAAAAAAAAAAAAAAGGACAACAACCCTAAAGTATTTGGCTCCCAGGACGCACAGTTTGTGAAATAGGCAGTGGCAGAACTCATCCTGTTGAAATGGATTCTGGAGAAGTCATTGCAGTCTCTCCGTAAGCTCCTTTCTCCACTCTGGCCTAATACAAATGTTTGGCATGAACTTCAAAATGGCCTCAGACATCTTCAATCCCGGAGGATTTTTCTTGGAGAGAGAAAAGAAAAATCTTCCATTAAAGAGAACAAGCCAAACTAATCAGAACAGGACAGAAGTAACAAGTTCATAGAATGTGTGGCAAATTAAACCTTTTTTTTTTCCTGAAATGAAGCCCTGAATAAGAGATGGATTTATTTATTTCTCTTATTCTTGCTATGAAAGTGACTTGGCCGCAATATATCTAGCCATAAATTAGGATGCAGAAAATGCAAAAGATCCCTGAAACAATCCTTGTTAGAAGGGAAGAAAAGTCCACGCCTTCTGACCATCCATGGCCATCTAAATGCTCTCAAGAGAATTTGCTAGCAAAACATGAAGGTCTTTTATTTCTGATACTTGGAATCTGGGTTAGCAACAAAACACATTCTTTTCATATAGAAGATTCTCTTTTCCACCCCCAGCCTTTTTCGATAGGCCTTGGAATGATTAGTGACAATATAAACTAACATTAAGCAAACTTTCTCCTCCCCTGGAAATCTGTATCATTGACATGATTGAGAAAAGCTAATCTAGAGAAAAGAAGAACTAGGGTGACATGATAGCAGTCTTCCAATATCTGAGGGGCTGCCACAAAGAAGAGGGGAAATCAATCTATTCTCCAAAGCACCTGAAAGAAGCACAAGAAACAATCGGTGGAAACTAATCAAGGAACAGTGTTAGAATACACATTCCCAAGAGACCCAAAAGATATATCCATTGTTTTTTCTTTTTAATGACCCTCCCAAGGTATATCTATTAAAGTGAGAGAAGTATTGGTTTAGTCTGGCAAGATTCTGTCTGTCGGGCATTAGCAAATTGAACTTTAGAGGGATGGTTTGATGTCATTCTTGGGCTGGGCCTGACAGTCTACCATCTTAATTACGGCTCTGCCCCAAGTCTCAAAACTAGCATGTGTAAGAGAGAAAGGAAGAGTAATACAATGAAGCAAACCTCAAGTATCTGTGACCTCCACACATTGTCTGACCAAGATATTCTCCATCCCAGAATAACTGAGTAGAGCCAGCATTTTACTCCACCATAGTGCTTGAAAACTCCATATGGACCTCAGGAACTGAAACCCCGCAGAAGGTTTGAAGGCAGAGGACCGTGGAGATTTAAGAAACCCAGGGGTGGGCTTCAAAATTTTTAGCAAAGTGTTCTCTGCCTGGTTGCTGGGTGGGTGTGGCCATGGTGGACGTGGCCTAGTTGGCCTCCTGCACCATGGTGGGGGAGGGTGTTTTTGCCCTCCCCAGGCTCCGGAGGCTTTCCTTGAGCTTCCGGGAGGGTGAAAATGGCCATCCTAGGCTCTGGAGGATCTCTGGAAGCCAGAAATGGGCCCATTTCTAGCCTCCCCAAACTTCCGGGAGGCCCATTTTTTCACCCTCCCCAAGCCTCCATGCATGCCCTGCATTTACCTGCATCCAAAACGGGCTTTGTGGGGATTCCTGGGAGGCAGAGGTGGTATTGAACAGGTTCTGACCAGTTCTGGAGAACCGGTAGTGGAAATTTTCAGTAGTTCGGAGAACTGGCAAATCTGACCTCTGACTGGAGATTTGACAGTATCCTTCCCCTGCCATGTCCACCAAGCCACGCCCACAGAACAGGTAGTCAAAAAAAATGGAATCCCACTGCTGCTGGGAGGGGCAGGCTGTGGTGGGCGGGGCCAGCCAGGAGTGGGATTTGGGGGTTGTCCGAACTGCACAGACTCTTAACTAAGGGCTCTCCCAAATCCCTGAAAACCCGCAGCAGCCCACCCCTGAGAAAACCTGCATTGCAAGAGGCAGAAAAAGAAGGAAGCGGTTGAGTCATCCATGCATATCTTTCTACCTTGGAGTAAAAAGTCACAGTGAACAAGCTGCCAAACCTGTCAGAGACACCTGAACTTCAACAACCATCTTTCCAGCTGCTGTCATCCTCCCCCCCCCAAAAAAAAATTCCATTGGAATAAAGAGCGAGAGAAAGAGAAAGACATGGCATTTTTTTCACGGTGCGCGAAATACCTGCCAAAACTCCAAACTTGTTAAAATGATACCGATTCTCATCAGAGGGAGAGAGAAGTGACACCTCAGCCTTTGTCTTTCAAGGCATGTTTTATTCATTGATTGGGAGGAGAGAACAGGGTAGACGGATAGAAGAAACTGCCTCCGAGGACATGGTTTGGGGTCGTTTCCATGAGTCAACACCAACACAACTAGGGGCTATTGAGAGAGGGCAATAGCTGGACTAGAATTCAAATTACTGTCAAAATGTAGTTATCCTTCCAAGGAGAGAGCTGTGTGGACCCATCATCCGTGGACATTGAGCTGGGTGGACGTTTTGCTAAAGTTTAAAACTCCCCGGGAATGTAGTTTTTGGTTTTTAAGATCGTCTTTCGTTTCCTTTGGCCTTTGAAAGAATCGTGGAACTGGAAGGCTCACCCAAGCCTGCTTTTTGCAATCTTTTCAGTGGGGTTGAGTAGGATTCCCTGGACATAAATTGTGCCTGGTAGATGTTTATCTGAACTTTTCCTCCCTGACTGCTTCCAGCGTTTGGATTTTGCATTCCTGGGATAACTCCGAGAATGAGTCCTTTAGATCCTCAGACATAAATATTTTGGCACATCTCCTCTTGTTCCCAGGAGGCATATAGATTTAGTGCATATAATCAACTTGGAATGAGTTTCCAGATGATGGTCTGAAGGAGCACAGCCTGCTTGGTTTCAAAACCTCAGTAGGTACGAGTCCACTTGGTGCCTAAAATTTCTTTTTAAATTAACCAATGATTCATGCTGCAAAAACCAATCAGTTCAGTTGTGGGTGCTCCAACACAAGAGGCTTTCAAGAAGAGATCCTTTGTCAAAAGCGCACAGGGTCTCCTGCTTAAGCAAGAGGTTGATCTAGAAATAGGGGTAGGCTGATGGGGGCTTGGGAGAGCCCCTAGCTAAGACTCTGCGGGGTTCGGAGAGCCCCCAATAACCCCAGAAAGGCAAGCAGGAAGGGAAAGCTCTTAATAGGCTTAATTGAATTTCTGGGCATTCAGCCAAGAGCATTTCACACCTCGTAAAAGTGTTGCAAGCTAGATAAACAACCCACTCAGCGCTTGTGAGGGAGAGCCATTGAGAAAATCAGATAACTTAGTCACTAGCCTCCGAGGGGATTAATTCCCAAATAATAAGAATCACGTAACCCATCAGAAATGCCACTAAGACTCCAAGATTCCTCTCACAGTCACTGCTCTTAACCCTGGTTTCACCCAGTCTTTTATTCAAGTATTAAATGCACAGAATAATAAACAACTTTTTGGTATATAGCTTTTTTTTTAGGTAATTAGGGCAAAGAAGTAATGTTGAGTTGGCCACACCCACCAAGTCACATGACCACCCAATCACATGCCCTTCTAGCTATACCCACCCAGCCACATGTCCACCCAGCCATGCCCAGCCACCCAGTCATTAGGACAGAGAGCCCCTTGCTAAAAACATTTGAAGCCCACCCCTGCTCTAGAAGACTTCCAATGTCCCTTCCAACTCTGTTATTCTGTTATGTTACACCTCTCCACACCCATGGCAGATGCACCTTTTTCACTAGAAACATCTTTGGGAGCAAATGAACATGTTTCCAGCACAGGAAATTCTCTTGAGAGCTTCTGGTGGACCATGGATGTTGGAAGACATGATCCCGACTTCTCTCTGGCAGCGTTTCAAATATTGGAAGACTGCTATCATGTCATCCTTAGTCCTAAATAGTAGAACAGCATAGCAGAGTTGGAAGGGAACCTTGGAGGTCTTCTAGTCCAGCCCCCTGCACAAGCAGGAGGCCCTATACCATTTCAGGCAAGTGGTTGTCCAGTCTCTTCTTCAAAACCTCCCGTGATGGAGCCCTCAAACTTCTGGGAGTAAGTCATTCAACTAATTCACTGTCCTCACTGGTAGTAAGTTTCTCCTTAATTCTAGGTTGCTTCTCTCCTGGGTTAGTTTCCATCCGTTGCTTCTTGTCCTGCCTTCAGATGCTTTGGAAAATAGCTTGACCACCCCCCCCTCTCTTCTTTGGGGCAGCCCCTCAAATAATGGAACATGATATCCTATCACCCCTTCGCCCTTCTCCTCCTCTGAACTTTTACAGAATACAGAACGACAGAGTTGGAAGATCTTCTGCTCCAACCACCTTGCTAAACCAGGAGATTCTATACCGTTTCAGATGGGTTGGCCGTCCACTCTGTTCTTTTTTAAAAAAAACAACCTTCCAGTGATGGAACACACACAACTTCTGAAGGCAAAGCCAGTTCCACTGGTGAATTGTCCTCACTGGTAGGAAGTTTCTCCTTTGCACGTGTCTGTAAAGGGTGTTTTTTTTTCTTTTTACCCCTCCCCTTTCTGGATTTTGAGAGAAGGTGGGGGCTGGGAGGGAAGAGAGCAAAGCTAGAAGTTCCCCTAGTCTTGGCAAATCACAAGGCGGGTTTCTCTCTCTCTCTCTTTTTCTTTCCTTTTTTTTTTTTCATTTTGTAACATCAAAGCCAGTTCTGGTTCTTTGATGTCCCTGCATGCTGTTTAAGGTAAAGCATGAATGAAGAAATGTCAATCTGCAAGGTGTCCGTGTAGTTTGTGCTGAACACTGAAGAGGACTTATAGATAAAAGACGAACACGAGGGCTGATAATGAATGTCCAACAAGGAGGTGTGCATATCTAAAAGACGGCACTCAGCTGGAGAATCACTCGGCAAACCTTAAAACTCTACTTAGCTCAAGTTTGAGAGATTAAAAAGTTTGCCTTTAAAAAAAAAATGTCAGGAAAGTCGGGAGAAAAGTACACTGTGCAGCTTCTTGGTTTGCAAACGAAAAACTTTTGCAACCTACTGACAAGCAAAGTCAATGCGGGGAAGCCAGTTTCACTTAACGACCGTGTTACTAACTGGGGCGATTGACTTAAGAACATCTCTGGCAAGAAAGGACGTAAACTGGGACCAAGCTCGCTATCTTGCTGAACGATGGAAATTTTCAGCTCAGTTGAGGTCGTATCATGCCCCAGTTGGAATCTGATTCCGAGGAAGAGGTGGAACAGCTGACAGGGAGTGAAATTGTGGCTCTGTTGGCTGTGGAGGAAACTGGGGAAGGGCACAGGCTGGCTGGGCATTCAGAGGAAGACCCAGGCCCGCCCACCCCTCTTCATCCTAGGGCACGCAGGGAGGATCGGAGAAGGGAGCAATGTGGCTTATGGGGGTGAAAAGCAAGTCGAAAAAAAGGGACCCCTTTGGTGGGAAGGTAACAGCGTTCCATGCACCTTCGGCATTTAGTCTATTAGATTCAATAAGTCCTATGGATGATAGCAGGCCCCGGAAGAAAGAGATATGAACCAAAGTTTTCCGCTAGGATGGTTTCAAAATATACCAGAACTGCAGTATTTGTAATCCTGATGAGCCATTGCTAACTGTGAAACATATTTTTGCAAAGTATGGATAAGTTTAAAACAGGAAGAATGAAACTGTTGGAAATGAGGAACTGAAAGTAATATATACAGATGTTTATAGAAAGTGACGGTTAGTGAAGTCGTGAAGTGTGTATGCAGTTAGAAGAAAAGTATAAAGGACAGGTCAGCTCAGGGCCCTTTGATTTATGGCAGTCCTTGCAGGACCTGCTATATGTCATTGGACCCTCATTGCAATGGCTTATCAATGTAAGTGTATTACTGCTATGATATCTTTTATATCTCTTCATTTCTTATGTTCCAAATTATTAGAAACAATAAACCTCTGATCTTAAAGTAACCATTTTTGTTGGTGTTGTGTCTGTTTCCTATTGGTATTTTCTTGTGACAGCATGAATCCAAATTCCAACTCCTGATATTGCTTCAGGTCACCGGATAGCCAGATGACTCTAAATGGCATTTCAACCGCTCCCTGCCCTGAAACCAGAGTCGAACCAGCAGCCTTTGGCATTCTTGAAGCTTTGCCAGTTTTCTCATAAATGATCATCGCTCCTGAGAGATTTCGCCAATCTTTTAATAACTTGGAATAATGAACAGGTTCATTTGTTCAATGGCCTAATTATTCAGATGATTAAGGGGAATTCTTCCCGAAGTTTAACCTTAAGCAAATCTTTCTGGCTTCAAAGGGATCTTCAGGTGGATAAGAGCTAAGATGAAGGTGGAACTGCTTTTCTGGGGTTGCTTAGCTGGCCCGAGAAGATGGTTTTTGCCTGCCAGAGAAGAAAAGGGACGGCCTTTCTCGAGAAATTGAGATGCTGAGTCATCGGAGGAAGATGAGCAAGCTCTAATAAAAAGGAACAGGGGTATCATTTCTTCTTTGGCTTTTTATACTTAGGATGCGAGGCCTAGCCCATGAAAAGATTAAAAATAAAACTGGAGAGGATGCCCAGAAACCCATCCAAGACTCTGAACACTTGTTCTTGTGTTTTATCTTTTTTTAATTTTATTTTCGATCCTTTATTCAGGAGGGCCCAATTGAAGGGAGACGGAAATGCCAAACTTACATGACCTGTGACATACTATTTTATTTCTTTGGATTCTGGGGTAAGGAGGAGGAGGAGGAGGAGGAGGAGGAGGAGGAAGAAGAAGAAGAAGAAGAAGAAGAAGAAGAAGAAGAAGAAGAAGAAGAAGAAGAAGAAGAAGAAGAAGAAGAAGAAGAAGAAGAAGAAGAAGAAGAAGAAGAAGAAGAAGAAGAAGAAGAAGAAGAAGAGGAGGAGGAGGAGGAGGAGGAGGAGGAGGAGGAGGAGGAGGAGGAGGAGGAGGAGGAGGAGGAGGAGGAGACCCCATTTGGGATAATGATGACCAAGATGGCTTAGAAAGCAGAGGATTTTTATAGGAGGCAGTAAGGATCAAGCAGTATTTAAAGGTGATTGAACCTCATCTCTGAATCTCTGAGAAGAATAAAGTCTCAACTTACAGTCATTGATTTAGTGACCGTTCAAAGTTAAAACAGCACTGAAAAAGTGCCATTTTTCACACTTGATGACTGTTGCAAAATAGCAATAGCACTTAGGCTTATATACCACTTCACAGTACTTTACAAGTTTACAGCGCTCTGAAACTATGTCCCCAGAAATCTTCCAATATTTTATGGGCTGTCTAGAGGAGGATCTTCAATATTCTTCAAAGCACCTGAGATCAGGACAAAGAGCAACAGATGTCTGTGGAGATTCTCAGCCATCCAGGCTACAGTTCTCCCAAAGATACTTTTTTTTTTCAAAAGGCAATTGCACTTTCTGGTTTGTCTTTGAAGATGTTTCGCTTCTCATCCAGGAAGCTTCTTCAGCTTTGATGGGATGGTAGGGAATGTCAGAGCTGAAGAAGCTTCTTGGATGAGAAGCGAAACATCTTCAAAGGAAAACCAGAAAGTCCAGTTGCCTCATGAAAAAAAGCACTTTTGGGTCAATGGTGGGATTCAATTTTTTTCACTACCGGTTCTGTAGACGTGGCTTGGTGGGCATGGCAGGGGAAGGATACTGTAAAATCTCCAGTCAGGGGTGGCATTTGCCGGTTCTCCGAACTACCGGTTCTCCAGAACTGGTCAGAACCTGCTGAATATTTGGCTTATCAAAGAGAGATCCTCCCCAGAACTAAGGAGAAGTTTTCTGACAATGAGAAGAATGGAATGGCTCGTCTCAGAAGTTGTAGATGCTGCATCACTGGAGTGCCTAAAGGTTGAATCGTGGCAACTGAATGACACTTGGTTAATCTGAGATGTTTCATGGATCATCCAGACAACTTCATCAATCAGAGCATAATTAGTAAGGCAGAGAGTTGTTGGAATGTACCAACTTTTCACACACCAACTTCAGAGTTCCCCCCCCCCCCGCCCCCAAAATGGCTTGCAATATGTCGAGGAAGACTCAACCATCCAGATCAAAGGTGCCTCAAGGTTGAATCATGGCAACAGGACCAAACTTTGTTAATCTGAGATGTTTCATCACTGGGAGGGGGGGGGGGGTAAGAAGAGATTGGACAGCCATGTGTCCAGAATGCCATTAGGGTCTCTTGCTTGAAAAGGTGGGGTTAGACTAGATGATCTCTTCTAACTCTGTGGATTGGTATTTTGCCACATCCCCATTTTAAATCAAAAGCATCTAATTCCACTTCTTTTTCTGAATACATCAGCCAGAGCAGAGAAGCAAGGGAAATATTTTTGGAGATATCATTAGTTATGGGTACCACAAAAGAGATTTTTCAATGCAGGTCAGAGATTGATTCTGACATGTACTGAACATATATTTTATCTCTGGACCTTGACTCTTCCTAGGAAAGGCCAAACCAGAAAACTTCCTTTATATCAACAGCCCTTCTTATCTGGACTGGATCAAAGAAAGATTTTTTTTCCATAAATGGAATTTTTCTCTTTCTTTCTTTTCTCTCTCTCTCTCTGTGTTCAAAACTGGGCCTTTTGTTTCTTCCCTGCTTTTTCTGACACAAAAGGAAGATAGTCCTTCCTTTCTTCCTTCCTTCCTGCATGCCAACCCAATTCTTTCTTCTGAAATGCTATTGCTGAGTCTAATTAGTTACTCTCTCTCTCTCTCTCTCTCTTTTAAATCATCCATCACATTGTTGCTGAGAAGCTGAGAGAGAAAGAGAGAGAAGCCATGGGTTGCCTTGCTTATCTAATAGGCCTCCAAATATTTGCAGGGAAATATAACTATTGAATAAGATTTGCTTTCAAGTGTCAAGTCCTTAGCATGTCAGCTAAGGGAAAACTCTTGACAGGTATTAGGTGAAGAATAAGCATTGCCTGACAAGGATGTTTGCAGCAAAAAAAAAAACCCCACCCACATCAAAATGTAACACTGAAGAAGAAGATGGAAGTGAAGAGGGAAGGGGGGAGGGGGGTGAGAGGAGGAAATTCATCTCTCTCTGTCTCTCCCCCCCCTCTTTTTTTTTTTTTGCTTAAGTAGGAAACTTTTACTTCTCTGTGTTAGGTTTGGAAGAATTTCAGCTTTGCAAGTTGACTAAGTTCTATTATTCCTCCCCCTTCCGTATACGCGCCCACATTCTGCTACTGGGATAACAGGCTGGTTCTGATGAAAAGGTTAATGGATGCAGCTCATTAAATGGTTTCCGAATTAATGGCCTGATCTGGGCCAGTCTTCAAATTGCAATCCTTCCGTGCCAACGGTTACAAGGAGGTGTTGCTGGGATGCCATCAGGCTTTCCTTCTGTGGCAGAAAGCATCTCAGGTGCTCAGTGGAGCACAGCTGTGCAGAACCCAAGAACAACCTGGCTTGGGTGAGATTTCTTTTTGGTTTCTGGTTGATGCTCAGACCGTGTTTGCAGAGTTTGGCCTCTCTTAAACCAAGAATAGAAACCAGGGGACGTGGGTAGCCTTTCCATCTCATGGTTAGCAGCCCCCTGAGATCCTAGCCAAATGCTCAGAGAGACAAATGACATCCATTCAGAGTGAAGGTTGCCCTTTGAAAGCCAGAAAGAAGAGCAAAAATGTTCTTGATAGATAGGCACACGGAACATTGTTGCCTTCCAACCAAAGTGGTGCCTGTTTATCTATTCGCACCTGTTTATCTATTCTCCAAAGCACCAGAGGGCAGGACAAGGTAGTGGTTACTCTATGCACCAGATAAGAGAAAGCTTTCCACTGTCCAGTCATGTTTGATTCAAGGAGGTGTTTACCACTGTTTCCTAGCTAAGGGAGCCAGCATTGTCCGAAGACATTTCTGTAGTTATGTGGCCAGCGTGATTATATCCTGAGGCACACGGAACATTGTTGCTTTCCAACCAAAGTGGTACCTATTTATCTATTCGCACTTGCGTGCTTTCGAATTTCTAGGTTGGCAGGAACCCTAGACACCATTTCATTTGGGGGATCTTGGTGTCCTAGTGGGCAATCACTTAAATATGAGCCAGCAGTATGGTGCAGCTGCCAAAAAAGCCGATATAGTTCTAGGCTGCATAAACAGAGGGATAGAATCAAGTGTTAATACCACTTTATAATGCATTGATAAGACTACACTTGGATACTGGATCCAGTTTTGATCGCCACGTTGTAAAAAAGATGTTGAAACTCTAGAAAGAGCGTGGAGAAGAGCAACAAAGATGATTAGGGGCTGGAGGCTAAAACATATAAAGAATGGTTGCTGGAACTGGGTATGTCTAGTTTGATGAAAAGAAGGACTGGGGCAGGGGTGAGATTCTACCGGTTCGCATCTATTTGCTAGAACTGGTTGTTAACATTCTAAGCAGTTCGGAGAACCAGTTGTTAGAAGAAATTACTGGCCTAATCCTGTAAGGAAGGCAGGAAGGAAACATTCTGGTGTTGCTTACAGAAACTGCCTCTCCATTAACCCTTATTACATTCTTGGCAGGACTGGACTTCCTGTCTCAGGAACGGCTCTGGAGTTTTTTTTCCCCTCCTTTGCTGGTACTTCATTTGTGTGGAGTGACCATTTAAAGTTACAATGGCACTGAAAAAAGTGACTTATGACTGTTTTACACACTTACAACTGTTGCAGCATCTCCACAGTCAAAAGAGGCCAGGCGAGGAGATGCGTGCCTCAATGTGAGTGATATTGCGTTGGCCACATCCAGCCAGTCACATGACCACCAACCCACACCCACCAACTAAGCCATGCCCACAGAACCGGTTGTTAAAAAATTTGAATCCCACCCCTGACCCGGGGTGACATGACAGCAGGGTTCCAATATCTCAGGGGTTGCCCCAAAGAAGAGGCAGCCAAGCTCTTCTCCAAAGCACCAGAGGGCAGGACAAGAAGCAACGGATGGAAACTCGTCAAAGAGAGAAGCAACCTAGAACTAAGAGGGAAATTTCCTAACAATCAGTGGGAACAATTTGTCTCCAGAAATCGTGGCTGCTTCATCATTGGAGGTTTTTAAGAAGTGATTGGACAGCCATTGGTCTGAAATGGTCTAGGGTTTCCTGCCTGGGGGTTGGGCTAGCAAATCTCCAAGGTCCCGTCCTACTCTGTTGTTCTGTTCTGATCTGTTCTGTTCTTTAATGCTGGGTGTAGATAAGAGAGGAGAGGTCCATCTACAGATCAAAGTCTGAGTAGCATAGCCAGATAGGGTTGAAAGAAATCTATCTGAATGGTTGCTGGTCCGGATAAGACATCATGGATCAAATAGACTGAGAAATTGTTTCCCTACCTTGCTAAAAAGCCTGTGGTCTAACATTCTTAAAAAGGATAGAATTCAACATGCTGGCCAAATATAGATCCCGATAAGGTATGCATAGGGATACAATTCCTTTGAAGTTTAGCTTAGCTAAAAACAAACAAGTTTGAATTATGTTTGCCCCTTTGAGAAAGAGGGGGGGAGGAAGGAAAATGGTGGGAGGTACGGGGTGGTTAGTTTCTGCAGTTCTGGAGGAAAATAAGAAATGGCTGCTTAGAAAATAAAAAAAAATCAAAGTCTTTGCTACAAACAGCATGTCTACATCAGAAAAAAAAGTCTGGCCCAGCGAGAGTGGGAGGGGGGAAAGGCCTTTGGATGTAAGGGATTATGAAAGAGTGAATATAATTTGCAGATAAAATGCAAGTGATTAAGTTAATGAAGGATAATTTTGCCAGTTTGAAAACTATAATTAATAGGAATTAATTGTTTATTTAGAAACTTAGCAGAGCTATGCTAATACTAATAATAACAGAGGAAAAAAACATCAAAAGTGATGCCATTGGAAGCTTGTATAATGAAGAAATGATCCAGATGTTAATAAAAGCTTATAAAGCACTTTTTTTTTAATAAAGAGAGAGAGAGAGAGAGATGGGGCATGTATCAAGAACTCAGATGATAAAAAGATGCTACTTGCTGTTCTGCTCTTCTTTTAAACACATCCTTTCTGAAATAATGATTATCATTTATGCTTTCATCTTAAGTTAAATAGCATATGGCTTTGGCTGATTAAAACCCCCTCCTGATATTTAATCAGCGTCTTAGTATCATGTTTCTAATGGAGGCTGCTGTTGCCCTGCTGATAATAGAAGCTTTTTAAGCAACATCTAAAGTCTCTGGATCAGAGCTTCTGGCTTGAGAGAGCCTTTGAGCTTCTCCTTATGGAAGAGCTGTGGAAATATCTCTTGCTGGGCAACTGGTTTTATGGGCAACTTCAGTAGAGTTGGGGGAAAAAAAAAAACAGGTTTGCTTGAAACTTTCCGTTCATACAAAAGCCTCGTTTCCCCACCCCTTTCTTTATATATCATGGATTTCAAATATGGGACCCAGGACATACTGGGCCAAGCAGATAGCCAAGCCCATTTCAAACTAGCTGGTGTGGTGGAAGCCCATCTGGTTAAGCTAGGATGAATCTTGAAAATCAGATGACTTCATAAGGGTGTGCTTTGCACCCATCAAGATTTGGAGAGGTGAGTGGAAAGAATGTGGAGTTTGTCCCTCTATTTAGAGAGTCATTGCCCTGCTGATACAGGTCGTCCTCAACTTACAACAGTTCATTTTGTGATGCTTCGAAGTTACAACATCACTGAAGAGTGGCTTACGGTCATTTTTTACCCTTACGACCATTGCAGCATCCTCACGGACACGTGACCCAAATTTGGATGCTTGGTGATAGGTTCCTATTTATGACGGGTTCCAGTGTCCCCAGAATATGTGGAGAAGCAAAGTCAACAGAGAAGCAAGGTTCACTTAACCAGGTTTATTAACTTTCACCACTGCGATGAGTCGCTTAACGATTGTGGAAAGAAAAGTTGTAAAATGAGGCAAAACTCATGGAACAAATGTCTCGCTTAGCCATGGAAATTTTGGGCTCCATTGTGGTGGTAAGTTGAGGACTATCTGTATCGATGATGTTTTCTCCCTGGTAGTTCCTTGCTTGACTGATCAAATCACAATCCTCTCCCCCCGCCAGATAAGCGGGGATTTACACCAGACAAACAATCAAGGAGAAAACAATACCCTAATCAAAGAACTGTTAGAAAGAAAACCTCACACTCCCACCCACATTGATGGAGCAATCTACTGTATACAAATTGGGAGCAAACCCTAGACTAGCTAACATTAGTGGTAGTGAACAATGTTAGTAACATTGATGTTGGTGAAAAGAAGGACTCGGGGAGACATGATAGCAGCCTTCCAATATTTGAGGAGCTTCCACAAAAATGACTCCAGAAGGAGTGAAGAGAAGAGCAACAAAGATGATTAGGGGGCTGGAGGCTAAAACATATAAAGAATGGTTGTTGGAATTGGGTATGTCTAGTTGAAAAGAAGGACTAGGGGTGACATGATAGCAGCCTTCCAATATCTCAGGGCTGCTACAAAGAAGAGGGGGTCAAGCTATTTTTCAAAGCTCCTGAAGGCAGGACAAGAAGCAACAGATGGAAACTAATCATGGAGAGAAGCAACCTAGAACTAAGGAGAAATTTCCTAACAGGGTAATTAACCGGGGAACAATTAACCAGTGGAACAACTTGACTCTAGATATTGTGGGTGCTCCAACACTGGAAGGTTTTAAGAAGAGATTTGGACAGTCATGTATCTGGAATAGCATAGGGTTTCCTTCCTGAGCAAGGGGTTGGACTAGAAGATCTCCAAAGTCCCTTCCAGCTCTATTATACTGTTTCTGTTTCACTTGTGGACTTCTACTCCCAGAATTCCAACACTGATAAAATGAAGAACAGTTGCAGGAACTGGGCATGGTTAGTCTAGTGAAGAGAAGGACCAATGGAGACATGGTGGCAGTTCCAATATTTGAGGGGCTGCCACAGAGAAGAGGAAGGGATAGAGCTATTTCCCAAAGCACTTGAAGGCCAGACAAGGAATAATGGATGGAAACTGAACAAGGAGAGATTTAACCTGGAAATAAGGAGAAACTTTCTGACAGTGAGAACAATCAACCCATGGAACAGATTTGCTCTTGGAAGTTGTGGGAGCACCATCACTTGAGACTTTCAAGAAGAGACTGGATTGCCATTTGTCAGAAATGGTGTAGGGTATCCCGCTTGGGTGGGGGGTTGGACTAGATGACCTACAATGTCCCTTCCAACTCTGATTATCTGTATCTGTATCTGTCCAAAAGGATGGATACTGCCGTTGTAAAGTGTCTGTGTATAAATACAAATAAACTGGATTCAGTGCTGTGGATGGAAATTAATCAAGGAGAGAGCCAACCTAGAACTAGGGAGAAATTCCCTCACAGTGGGACAAACTTGCATCCAGAAATTGTGGGTGCTCAACACTGAAGGTTTTCAAGAGGGGATTAGACTGCTGTTTGTCTGAAATGTATAGGGTTTCCTGCCTGAGTAGAGGGTTGGACTAGAAGACCTCCGGGGATCCCTTCCAACTCTGTTATTCTATGTTCTGCGTTACCTAGTTGGGTAATGAAAGATCCGCAACGAAACAACTACGCTCAGAAAGTATCAAGGATGCCACAGTTCAACCCTGAGCTACAAATATTTTCTTCTATTAATACTTATGGTTTCTTGCCATTGGTCACGCTTGCCAGGAGGAGAAAACTAAAACATCTGAAATGCTGCTATCTTACCCCCCCTTGCAAGGCATAACGAAGACTTTGACTCTGCCAGGGTCTCTCCGCCTTCCTCTCTCATTGTTCTATTTTGCTTGCTTTTCTTTTCTTTTTTTTTTATAGCAAGCAAACGTGTAAAATCACACACCCCCTTCAGATCAGCAGCAGAAAAGGGATAGCAGGCGACAGTATCCTCAAGGTATTTCCTGACAGCTGCCCAAACAAAATGCAACACATTTCTCTCTTTCTTCTTCTTCTTCTTCTTCTTTTTCTTTTCTTTGCCTTCTTCTCTGCTCCCTCCCTCCTCCCTTTTTTGTGGCGAACATCAGAGGGAAAAAGCTGCAGATAAAACCGATGAACGTTTGGGATTTCTTTCTGAGGCTTCACCGTTTGATTCTTTCCTAAGTGAAAAGCATTAAAGTGTCAGTTAACCTGTTTTGGATGGCCTTCTTTCCCAGGAAGTGTAAAAATAAGAATAAGAATAGTAATAAAAAGCCTGCGGAGGTCTCAAGTTAACCGAACTGTGTTTCGGAGGGGTGAAGAAGGGTGGCGGGATGAAGTCCCGTTACTAAACAAAGCAGTGACCTTTTAACACAACAGCAAAGCTGTTGTGGTTGCTTTAGTGTGAACACATTAGGCACCTGTACGCTTGCTTTTATGAGGTGACAATCTCAGTCCCCCTGGTGTTTCTTGTCTTCTCCTTCTGCTTTATAATTCAGACCTAATTGTGGGGTCCCTGGACAGGATACACTTCTGTAATGATAGAAGTGAATATTTGTAGCTGAGGGTTGAACAGTGGGGTCCTTGGTGGTCTCTGAGCTTGGTTGTTTTCTTGCAGATGTTTCATGACCCAAACTAGGCAACATCATCAGCGCTAGAAGATAATGGGATTTGTAGGGAAGAGGAGGAGGAGGAGGAGGACTATGAGGTCCTTGGTGTTCTCTGAGCTTGGTTCTTTTCTTGGAGACAGTTCATTAACCAACCAGATAACATCATCCACGAACACTGATGATGTCCCCTAGTTGGGTAATGCAATGTCTTCAAGCAAACCACCCAGCTCAGAGAGCGTCAAGAACCCTACAGTTACAAATATTCTCTTCTATTGATCAGACTTAATTTCTATTCATTATTTTGGGCCAGTCTTTTTTCAAACCTGGCAACTCGAAGGTGTGTGGACTTCAACATGTTAGGTGTGGGGAAATCTGGGAGTTGAAGTCCACACCTTTTCAAATCGCCAAGTTTGAAAAACATTTTTTTTTTTTTAGAGTTTAAACAATCTAGCCAATTTGCTTAGATGTGCATAACCTATTTCAGGGCTTTTAGTTAGAAGCTTCTTGCTGGCTGATCCACTCTCTTCTGTACTGCTTCAGGATAAAAGCAAGGGTAGGATTATTTATGAATTGCCTTGCGTATTAAATTGAAAAGAAAGGCAGGATACAAATTAAATTAGGGAACTAAACATGCTACCAAACTCCCATCTGTTGCACCAGCTGTAGTCTATCTTACAGAAAAGAGCTCTTTGACAGCCATTGCCTTATAACCTTCCAGATAGGAATATCATAATTTACACTGTGTGGTTTTCTCTGGAGAACATATTTGGCAGGATCGTTTGTTTTAAACAATGTTTTCAAAGTATGGTTCAGATCACATTGGATGGAAGTAAGAATTCCCAGGCTACAAATTTGTTTTAAAATCTCTGGGGCAGTCACAGAATGCCAGAAGTTCTAGAGAAGAAGTCATCAGAGAATTTATATTTTTTAATTTAAACCCCCACCCAAAGTTATTAAATGTCTAAGGCTCAGTTAAATTAGATATGGTTATGACTTTTAATTACGACAACTCAACAACGTGGTGCAGAATTTTACCTAGTTTCGTGTTTCGTGAAAGATACCATTGCTGTTTAAAGTAGATCTCCATGGAACTGTATCTGATCTGATCTGATCTGATTCTGATTCTGATCTATAAGTAAATATAGAACCTAGAGTAAAGAATATAGAATGATATGGTTAGAAGGAGGAGTCCCGATACCATTCCAGACAAATGGCCATCCAATATTTTCTTGAAAAACTCCGGTGATGCAGCACTCACAACTTCTGGAGGTAAGCCATTCCACTGATAAATTGTTCTCAACGTCAAGAAATTTCTCCTTAGTTCTAGGTTGGATCCCTGTTTAATATGCTTCCACCTGATGCTTCTTGTCTTGCCCTCAGCTGCTTTGAAGAACAGGTAGACCCCTTCTTCTCTGTGACAGCCCCCCAAGGACTAATGTCAACTCATAAAACATTTCTATGGTCTTTTTAGAGTTGCCAACAGAAAGGGAGGGAGGAGCAGTGCGGCAGCTTGCAAACCATAAATGCATTCCATAAATGTTTCCAAAGATAATAACCAGGTGACCGAAGTTTCTGCCGCCGCACAAAATTCTAACTGGAGAGCATGATTGATGACTCTTGGCTACGGATGTGTCCCATTGGAGAATATGAATTATGATACACGCAGGGGGAGGGGAGAAAACCAGGGTCAAGGGTGACAATGAATTATGTGTCCCAGAGTCGGATACACCCAGGCAGTGCTGGACATGTTAACTCCCAATAAATCCTTTTGAAGATTTGGAAGTTTGGCTCAAGACTCATGATTTAATTGAGGGTAACTGCCAGAATCCTGATAACAAGAAGACAGCCATCGTAGCACCCCTACTCCTTCTCTTTGTTAAAGTAGACATACCTACGTAGTTCTCCCAATCATTCTTCATATGGTTTAGTTTCCAGACTCTTTATCCTCTTTGTTGCTCTTCTCTGCTCTCTTTATATGTAGATATATGCATATATATATATAAATCATAAATATGTATTTTATGCATGCCCCAGGCAATGTCTGGTGTTGGGTCTGATTCATGCTTGCTGTCAACAATTGTGATATTTTCTTCCTATCCAACATCAAGTGAAGAAGCTCTGGAGTTCTACAAAAAAAAATATATATTGCTAGATCCCCAAGCCCTTGTCCCACCAGCCCAGAAAAAAACATATACTTCTTTTTGTTGTTGTTGTTATTGCCTTATCAACTTCAATAACATCTGGAAAGAGATTGTAGCCTGCAGTTGAAGAGAGAAAGAATACATCCCAGAGCTGTAAAAGGAAAATAATAGCCTTCGCAGAAAGAATTCTTGGATTTTCCAAAACCTTGAGGGGAGATAAATTGTTGAAAATAATCCTTTTAAATTATCCTTCCTTCCTTCCTTCCTTCCTTCCTTCCTTCCTTCCTTCCTTCCTTCCTTCCTTCCTTCCTTCCTTCCTTCCTTCCTTCCTTCCTTCCATTTGTGAAGAGCAAGACTACACACTGTGCTGTAGGTATGGGTTGTTTTTTTGTCACCTGGAAAGGAATCTTGTGTAGTTGAACAGTGTTCTAACAACAGATGGAAATTTGTTTTGGAAAAAATGCAGTTTGGGGAAATAGTTGCTCAGAACTGGCAGGCTCAGGGATGAAAACAGATCTTTCTAAAAAAAAAAAAAAGCCTTCCTTTTTTTTCCTTTTTAAAAGAACGCTGGAACACTAGCCCAGATTCCTTGTGAAAGGAGTGACAAGGGCAAAAAAACATTCAGTTGAGATGCTTTATTTAAAAAAAAATAATAATGATGAAGTGAAAGCCCATCCAGTATTTATTGGTGGTGCTTCAGAAGATTAAACAGACAGAATTGCTGTGGAAAGACACTAGAGTGGAAATAAAACGTTCATTTGCAAAGGAGTGATGGCCCACTCATTAAACTCGCTGCTTCTTTCAACCCAGATCTCTTGTAGAAAGAACAAGTGTGGTTTAAAGAGGAGAACTGGCTGGTGCCAGCATTTCATTGTGGTTAGGGTTCATGGCTAGGCCTTGGAGATTAAATATCCAGCTAACCATAAAGCCCACCCAGGAGACTTTGGACTAGTCCCTCCCGGATTGAGTTCACACATTGCACTCATTATAATGTGGTTTCTTTTGGGCTTAGGGCACCTCCGGACAGCACTTATTGGTGCCCCTGGGTGCCAAGCCATCGATAAACCTCAACGGGTTACGATGATCAACCTCCCACTTGGCTTTTGCAGCAGAAAAACCAGATGTGGACTGTGCCCCAATTCTCGCATCTGACATCCGCAGCTCTTTTTTCCCCCCTTTCCTGTTTAAATTAGGGGCATTATGGGTAGGGCTAGTAAAAGGGGAAGGGAAAGGTTCCCCTTGCATATACATGCTAGTTGTTTCCGGTTCTAGGGGGCAGTGCTCATCTCGGTTAAAAAGCCGAAGAGCCAGCGCTGTCCAAAGACATCTCCGTGGTCAGGTCCATTTTCAGCCACAATGGCCTCCTGCAGCCCTCTGCCAGTGAAAACGGAGCTTGGGAAGGCCATGCATACATCTCCCGAGCTCTGTTTTCAGCCACGATGGCCTCCTGCAGCCCTCTGCCAGTGAAAATGGAGCTTGGGAGGGCTGAGTGCGTTTTCACTGGCAGAGGCTGCAGGAGGCCATCACAGTCGAAAACGGAGCTTCAATGAGTGACATCGAGTTGGCCATGCCCACCCTGCCCATGCTCCCCCCCGCCCTCCCCGAGATCAAACACAACCCTGATGTGGCCCTCAATGAAACTGAGTTTGACAACCCTGACTTAAACCGACTCTTTCTCTCTCAGTCAGGTCTATTTGATGGATGCCAGCATCTGACCATAACTTAGCTCTCCAAGGCACTGGAGTTTATAGAGCTGTTTGCAATAATCCGTTGGAGATCCCAGATCTAGGTAAAAAGTAGACAGTTGTGTTCTGTTCTTGTCACGATTATCCCCGTCACTGCTCTCGCCCTTTCCCCCTGACAGGTCTCTGGGAACTACCTCTTGGTTTTCCTTCCAGTTCTGCTGAGTTTCTGCCTGACAAGGCACTAAATTCAACTCTTGCCTTTCAACCAAGCCTGTTCGTTGTTTCCAAACAAACTGAAACTGGCATCTGCCAGTTCTCCAGGCGTTACCACGTTCTTGATAGCTTAGACATGGCATGAGGTTCTGCTTGTGTTTTCAAGCTGTCACTGGAGCAGGAGCGGTTTTATTAATATGATTATTTTGACAGTTATTTTTCTTCTGGCTTTTTTTTAAAAAAAATCCAGCAAGGTTTATTGCGTGACAGTTGAAATAAGGCTTTCCAAGAGCATTTAAATAGCATTAGATTGGAGTCAGGGTTTACCCTGAAATCAGAAAGGTATCACACAAAGGACATGCCTCCAGACTGCACATAATGTGGCTTCTTTTGGCTTAATAGGCTGTAGGAATCTAGCCATTGAGTGATTTAGGCTGGGTTCACAACCAAGGTGTGGAATCAGGGTATATTTAATACACAATCCTTGCCTGAGTTCACACAGTTCACTTAGCTGTAATCTACAATGTTCAGTGATTAGATCCTGACCATACTATGAAACAGGATGTTAACATAGCTACTGTTGCAAGACACCAGTTTTGTTAAGTAAATGGAGAAGTAGGATCCCATGTGTAATTCCTGTTTGAAGTCAAAACCAACCCCTCTCCTAGAAAAATGAAGTATTTTAAATATACTAAAAAGGTAGAATATTTCCCCTAAAAGAGAAGTAGAAACTCAGAGAGGTGGAAACTCAGCCCTGCCCCCCCACTTTTGTTAATGGGCCATAAAGGCCTGGGGCAGCCTATTCTACATAACAAAGATCTACATCCTTCAAGCAGAGCCATTCAGTTGTCCTTCATCGCACCACCCACCAAGTTTCAACAAAACTTAGCACACAGACAACCTACAAAGCTAGCTATGACCTCTGACAGCAACCAATCAGAATACACTTCCTGTGACCCAGGAAGTTCAAAGCCGGAGAGGCTATAAAACCCAGACACTCTCAGCATCTCTCACCTTTTCTTCCAGTGTCTCCTCACTTGGAACTAAGCCCAGATGGACATTTCTTCCAACAATCCATTTCAAGGTTATCGTAGACATTATGAACCCGTTCTTTAAATTTGATCAGTTGCATTATAAGATGCATCCTGGCTTGGTTTCTGTGTTCTAATCATGTGAGAATGGGTGTATTTTTATGTGCCCATACTTACTTGGATAGGGATATTGTGAACAAAATAAAGAATAAACAGTTGTGAACATTGTCACGATTTGCTGTGTATTTCTGAAACACTTAACCGGAAGTGAAGTGAGCGTAATTATTGCTCTTTGGCTTAACCATGGTTGAGAACATGCCACCATAAGGCCAACCACACTGCCTGATGGTGCGCAAGACATTACTTTGTGCGCCACAAGAATAGTCACCTTTCAGCCTGGTGTTTTCCTAGGAACCCAGACATTGGGGTTGGGTTGGGTTGGGTTGGGTTGAGTTGGGTTGGGTTGGGTGATTTATTTATTAAGGAAATTTATACAGCCACACAATTCATTCAGAGTGACTCCAGGCAGCATACAAAAATAAAACCCCAATAAACTCCTGTCCCTCTGGTGACAATACTTGGTGACTGGTGAAAAGCATATCACCTGCTGTCCCCAAGCCCCAAGTCACCCAACGGGACTTGAACACATGGTGTCCTGGTGATTGGCCCAAAGCTGGCTTTTATGCTTAAGGCAGAACTAGAACTCACCATCTCCTGGTGATTGGACCAAGGTCACCCAGCCAGCTTCCATCGCTTAGGTGGGATTTGAACTCCTGGTTTGCTGCTTTCTAGCCTGGTGCCTTAACCATGAGACTAAACAGGCCCTCTTTATGGCGTAGAAAGTTTGAGGGCCACCACGAGGCTGGCGAATCTGAGCTATTTTGTTGGTTCTTTGAAGGAGGCTGCAGTGCTTAGTCTGGGACAGCCCCATGCTCCCCTGGAATGGCTCAAATTGCTCTTTGCGTTGCGATTAAATGTTCCTCACCTGGCCTAGGGGAAAAAAAGAAGAAAGAAAACAACCTTTGTCTGGAACTGATTAGCTGTCTTGTTTTGCTTCTGGCATGTTAGGTTTTTTTTTCAGGTTCAAAAGCCATCTTATCACTTACCAGCAACTACCAGCAAACATGGAGCGTTATCCCATTATCACTCAGGGATCAATGTGTAACCTTACCTCCAGAAATGCTTTTCCAGAACTTGGTTTCTCAGGCACGTTCTTGGGTATGCTCTTAATTAATGTCTGTGACTAAGTTTAACTAGTTCGCTGAAATTCATCCTACAATCCCTATGCAATTCCACCCCCCCAAATTCCACTTTTCTCCAGGTTGATATCAGAACTTGGAGACCCTTTGGAGTCCAGTGGTGGGATTCAATTTTTTTTTACTACCAGTTCTATTGGTGTGGCTTGGTGGGCGTGGCAGGGGGAGGATACTGCAAAATCCCCCTTCCCTCCCCACTCCACTAACCTGCTTTCCAGATCCGTTCTCCTGTGCAGGGCAACCAAAGAAGATCCAGCCGATCAGCTGGGACTCAATGGGAGGCAGAGGATAGATGGGGGTGAGGCCAGTCAGAGGTGGGATTTGCCGATTCTCCGAACTACTCAAAATTTCTGCTCCCGGTTCTCCAGAACTGGCCAGAACCGGCTGAATCCCACCTCTGATTTAGTGACTGTTCAAAATTACAACGGCACTGAAAAAAAGTGACCTATGGCTATTTTCCATGCTTACAACCGTTGCACATGATCAAAACCCAGATGCTCGGCAAATGATTCGTATTTATGACGGTGGCAGCGTCCCTTTTGTTGACCTTCTGACAAGCCAACTCAACGGGGAAGCCAGATTCACTTAACAACTATGTTACTAAATCACCGTCGTGATTCACCTAAGACAAGCATTATTTTGCGGGGAGGGATACTTATGCAGCCAAGTGAGAGAATCACAGCTTTGGTTAAGGGGGACATGTGAATGAATGTAGAGAACAATAACAGAGCTTCAGAAGGAATGTATATGATCTTTAGATAAGGACTGCGCCTATATATATATATATATTTTCCAGCCCTGTATTTGAAGTTTACAAAATTAAGTGCTTTATGCTGAAATTTGGACGGAAGGCTCTGCTCTTATTTCCAAGCTGGTTGGGAAAATGAAAGCATTAAATCTAGCTATGGTCTGAGGTTTCTTTCCCCTTACATCTGTTCCCAATCCTTAGTCATTTACTCTTTTCTGCTACTCTAATAGGTTTCCTTATAAAAAATCCCCCACATTTAATACAAAAGCTGTGCTTGTTATAATGAGCTTAAAATATCTAATGGTTCTTCTTGCTCCAAATTGCTTCAAGTCCTTCTCTGCACCCTATTAAGTTTGGGAGGGATGGATTTCTACGTAATATATCCTTTGAAAGTCTATTTTGTGAAAAGGCTTTTTTTCTCCTTTTTTTGGCAATTAGAATGGAGGAAATCCACTGAAGGAGTTCTTTATGGCATGGGGTGGGGGGTGGGGCAGGGAACGAAGCTTCTAGATGTGTGCTGTGAAAATCACAGGTGGCTACAGGTGGCAGCAGAGGGTTGGTGTGTCTGGAGTCTCTTTTCTGCCATCTAGTGGGAACTCAGAATATTATAGTCCAGGACAAGAGAGTGCCATGCCCCTGTTGGAGACTGACTCCGAGGGAGGGGAGGAACAGCCGACAGGGAGTGGAAGTGTGGCACCGGAGGTTGTGGAGGAGGCTGGGGAGGGGCAGAGGTCTGCTGGGCAGTCAGAGGATGACCCAGGCCCATCCCCTCTCCATCCTAGAGCATAATACGAGGAGAGGATAAGGGAGATACGTGAATGGCATGGTCTACTGGGGAAGAAAGGGCCTTGATCCCCTTCATGGGCTGCAGCTGTGAGAATTGGTTAAAAGGACGGATACGTGTATGGGCCAGTGCTGGAAACAAAGTGTGGAAATTTCTCTAATCTGTCATTCCTCTCTGAGTTTGGCATCCTTCCCAGTGTGCGTTCTGATATCTGTGGAAGTCTTCAAGCCCTTATCTTGCCTGGTTTTCTTAATTACTTCAGTGTGATTTGTGTTGTTTTTACTCTTTATAATTTATAGGCAGTTTTAGTTTAAATGGCATTTCCTCCTTTTCGTAACTGCTTGTGTGGGAGTTTTCTGTCTCCAGTCAAGGATATTTGGAGCTTTGAAGCAAAGTGAAGGAATAAAAGGGGGCTTCACCTGTTTTTGTGACTGTGTTTATTTTGTATCCCACCCTGGGTCATCACAGAGAGTATGAGGTCCTGCTCTGTGAGCTTGGTTGTTTTCTTGCAGACATTTCATTACCCAAACTAGGCAACATCATCAATGCTAGAAGAGAGTAGTGTGGAGGTCTGAAGGAGTAGAAAAGTTTGGGGACTCCTGATAGGACTTCTGGACTGGAGTAACATCTCCTTTCTGCTATTAACCCTGGTCGCTTTCCTAATAAAAGTCGCCTGTGGAACGTTCCGTAAAATAAAAACCATACACAACTATGACATCCTCAAGAATAATTTGGCCAAGGCTACATCTACCCGGTTGGTTGGTTGGTTCACCTTCTAGATCAGGGTTCCTCAACTGCTCAACATCGACCCCCTCAAAAGTTGATGAGACTATCCAATATTATTGTTATTCGGGGTGCTATTAAAGCCATTTTTTTTTAATTTTCGCAGTGTCGGAGGATCTTGAGCAATCTGAAGCTTCATGAAGGCGTCTGAAGGAGCTGTAGAGTTTGGGGAATCTATGACGGGACTTTTGGATTGGAGATACTTCTGCTATTGTCCTGCTGCTTTCATTTCTCCTGGCAAAACCAGCGCCCTCCAATACTTGATGGCCTACACAGCTTTTGTGACCTAGTGTTTTCTTTCTCTCTCTCTCTCTCCCTCCCACCCAACCTTCTTCCCTTAAAAGATTCGATGGTGCATTGTGCTTTCTCGCTCCCCTCTCCTTCTCCTTCTTCTTACTTTTTTCTACAGGGGTTTTATTAAGAAGGCTGGAGACAGTTCTCATTAGTCTCAGTGCCACCTTTTATCACTTATCAGAGGAACAAGCAAACGGAGAGCTGATTCCTTTGATCACGGCAAAAGGAGAAAGAGTATTAAAAACCCTATGAAGATCTGCTAAGTAGAAACCGGGAAAGACAGACTGAGGCGTGTTTCAAAGGAAGAAACGGGATTGAAAGTTGCCAGATTTGCTTGTAACATATTAAAGGACTGTAGATGCGGCAACAGATCCAACTGCTCCAGCTTGGCTTGGTTTTCCTTCCCCCTCCTGCTTTCTCCTTTGGGTTTTTTATTTTTAAATTATTTTTTGAAACAGGCAAACAGGAATACATCAACGGGAAGGGCAGGTGATCAACGAGAGCCAGAAGGGGGAGAAAAGAAAACTTGGGAGGTGGGTTTCGAGGGAATTGGAAGATGTAAGTGGGGAGATGGCTGAAAAACAAAATAAGGAGACAAGATTGGCACGCGAGATTGGGCTCCTGGGAGACTAAAGCTCCACGGTGTTCTTCCTTTGAGGAAAAGTTGAGTTTCTTTCTTTTCGTTGTGCAAAATTAATCGTGGTATAAAACCAGGTGATTTGAGGGATCTTCTCCCCTCTTCTTCCTACATCTACCCATCCTTATCCATCTCTTCAGGTCCATCCAGAGGTGGTATATTCAGCAGGTTCTGACCGGTTCTGGAGAACCAGTAGCAGAAATTTTGAGTAGTTTGGAGAACCGGCAAATCCCGCCTCTGACTGGCCCCACCCGCTTCTATTCTCTGCCTCCCATTGAGTCCTAGCTGATTGGCTGGGTCTTCTTTGGTTGCCCTGCACAGGAGAACAGAGCTGGAAAGCAGGTTAGCGGGGTGGGGAGGGAATGGAGATTTTGCAGTATCCTTCCCCTGCCACGCCCACCAAGCCACACCCACGGAACCGGTAGTAAAAAAAAATTGAATCCCACCACTGGGTCCATCAATCAGGATACAATCAAGACCAAGGGAGGTACTAATACCACTCTATGAAGCCTTAGTAAGACCACACCTAGAGCACTGCATCCAGTTTTGGGCACCACACTATAAAAAAGATGTTGAGACTCTAGAAAATGTGCAGAAAAGAGCAACCAGGCTGATGAGGAGACTGGAGGCTAAAACATACGAAGAACGGTTGCAGGAACTGGGCCTGGCTAGTCTAGTGAAGAGAAGGACCAGAGGAGACATGATAACCATGTTCCAATATTGTAGGGGCTGCCACAGAGAGGAGGAAGGGGTCAAGCTATTTTCCAAAGCACTTGAAGGCCAGACAAGGAATTATGGATGGAAACTGATCAAGGAGAGAAGAAGAAATAAAGAGATACTTTCTGACAGTGAGAACAATCAACCCATGGAACGGAAGTTGCATTCGGAAGTTGTGGGAATTTCATCACTGGAAGCTTTCAGAAAGAGACTGGACTGCCATATGTCAGAAGTGGTACAGGGTCGGCTCAGGCAGAGGGGTCAGACTGGATGACCTCCAAGGTCCCTTCCTACTCTTCATCTGTATCAGGAGAGGCCAACTCTGGGTGTCATCTACCAAGGACTGCCGATGCAATGGGTGGAAGGAATAAGAAGCTTATTTGTGGGTTGTCATTTCATGCGAGCATAGCAGCTGAAACCATCTGTAGAGATCCTAGGTCTTCGTTTAACATCCTTGGATATCAAAGATGCTGCAGGGTTGAGGTCTCCCAATTTTATTTTTTTCCTAAGACTGGATTCCAAGCAGCCTTGGACAATGAAGCTGATGTCTCCCAGAAGGCCGTATAAAGGGAAGGTGGACCCAGCTAAAAGCTAGGGGAACCAACCCCAAACCCATACATTCCATAGTAGCTTCTGCATCTTCTTCAGCTTGGAGCCAGGAATGGTTTGGGTGTGGAAGCCTGTCAGATTCCAGTAAGAGGTTCTCCCATGGAAATGTTGTTGGGACATAAAACAATAAGCAATAACATGCTGGATCAAAGAAAACGCCAAGATAAGTTTCCACATTGCACCACCCCAATAATGTGGCTTGCTTTGTAGGTTCAGCCACTGTGGTTTAGTGCGCCATTAGCATTGCATGTAAAGTCGGCCAATTGCATCATACTCATGGCATAAGAGTGACTTATGAACCTGGCCTCAGTGCATGAGAATAATAATAATAAAAAAAATACCCTTTCCCCTTCTAATCAATCTTGGTTTCTGGTGACTGTATATAGCCACATCCCTGAAGTTGACTTCATCTCATTTTAGAAGTGGTTTGTCAATGCCTGCTGGGATTTATCTGGATTTCCCAATATGACCCTGTTAGTTTCTGCAGTTTTTCCCTCCACATATTAACCAGGCCTGGCCTTGTTTCGTCAAAAAAGGTCAGTCAAGTGCAGATTGAATCTCCCTGCTGTGAATGATTGGTGCTGCTTTTATCTGGAGCAGGCGTACTTTAAGACTTGTAGACTTCGACTCCCAGAATTCTCCAGCATGAGAGGTTGGGGGATTCTGGGAGTTGAAGTCCACAAGTCTTAAAAGTTGCCAAGGTTGGACACGTTTTGGATCTAGACCAGGGGTGGGATTCTACCGGTTCGGGCCAGCTCTGTCTCTGTCTCTTTCTTTCCTCTCTCTCTCCTTCTCTCACTGTCTCACTTTCTCTTTCTCTCCTCTCTCCTTCTCTTTCTGTCTGTCCTCTCTCTCTCTCCTTCTCTCTCTTCTCTTTCTTCTTCTCTTTCTCTCCTCTCTCTCTCCTTCTCCCTCTCTCTTCTTCTCCTTTTCTCCTCCCTCTCTCTTCTTCTCCTTTTCTCCTCTCTCTCTCTCTCTTTCTCTTTCCTTCTCTCACTCTTTCCTTCTCTTTCTCCTTCTTGACTTTCTCGGTTCTCAACATTCAATGAGGCTGAACAATCTGAGGCAACTTCTCATCGCAGCCAAAAAAAATAAAAAAATAAAAAATCGGCTAGGAAATACACTGAATTTCAACTGTCCTCTGAATCACGCAAAGAGAAAGAGAGTTCATTTTTGTTCTCCCCCTCCCCTCATTATCCGATAGTTCTTTAAAGAGTTTCAAGTTTTACTTTGCCTCCTTTTGATCAGGAGGAAACGGTACTGCAAGGAAGGAAGCACAGCTGTGCCTTCAGCTTTGAACTCACCAGGTTTAAAAGTCTGCAAGGTTTTTTTCTTTTTTTTTTCTTTTCAGCTCTCTCTCCAGCCTGGCTCATACAGCCTCGTGATAAAGGGAGATATTAAATTGTCCTCAAGGATTACTAGAAAGGTAAATTCCTCAATTCAAAGCTTGCAGTGGAACTGTGTTGGGGTGTGTAGTTTTTTTTTTCAAATTTAAATCCTTAATAAGGTAAATGGCCTGTTTTTTTTTTTTTTTGAATCGCGGGTCTCGATTCCAATTGTTTTCTTTCTTTCTTTTTTGGGAAAAATAAAAAGTTTAGCTTTTTTTAAAAAAAGAAGAAAGAGGCTGGTTTTATGACAGGCTCCTAGAACTACAGATGGCATTTAATGTGGCAGCACCATCTAGCGGCACCATAAATTCATAATCGGCTCAAGGTTGACTCAACCTTCCATCCTTCTGAGGTTGGTAATAGAAGGACGGAGATTTGTCTCTGGAGATTCTCCATCAACCCAGGTGATGGTTGTCCCGAAGGTGTTTTTTTCAAGAGGCAACTGGACTTTCTGGTTTTTCTTTGAGGACATTTCACTTCTCATCCAAGAAGCTTCTTCAGCTCTGACTAGATGGCGAGGAAAGGAAGGATTTTTACTCCTTGAAGACAGCTGGTCATTTGCAAAAAGGCTCCACACCCATTTACACCACTCAGGTGACCCTGAGGACACAAACAAACCTCCGAGTGATTTCAAGGACTCTTTAAAAAGAACACAAATGAGCAGCTGTCTGCAAGGAATATAAATCCTCCCATTCCCCACCACCCAGTCAGAGCTGAATCCTGATCAACTCCAGGTTGACTAAGCCTTCCATTCCTTCCAAAGTCAGTAAAAGGAAGACCTAAATTGTTGGAGGCCATAGGCTCTCTGTAAACCACTTAGAGAGGGCTGTAAAGCACTGTGAAGCAGTATATAAGTCTAAGGGCTATTGCTATATGCCAGCCTGACATTCAGAGCAGATAACCCAGGGGTGCCTTCACCTTGAGAAGGATGGGCATAATTTCTAATTATATTTAGAAAATATATTTATGCTGGCTGGGGAATTCTGGGAGTTAAAGTTGCCAAGGTGGAAAAAATACTGTCCTAGAGTCTTGGGTTACTCTCGACTTCTTGGATTTCTGGTATGTGCCTCTTATCTAACAGTATTCACTCTATGTTCTCAACATCTTTACCATCAAAGGTAAACTTCTCTATTCTCAGTAATTTTAACAGATGTGAAAATGGGCTCAAACATGAATAACTTGTAACACGGATCCCAGAGGTTGTTCAAACTGTTCCACCCAGATGTTACATGCTCACGAATGTGTCATTGGAGGTTTCTATAAAGCATCAGGCAGATGTTAGCCATCTCCTATCTCTTTTGAAATGAAATAGCATAGGATTTGCATTTGGGTCTGTCACCCGTGATTGGTTTCTTTACAAGGGCTCATGGAAGCTTCTGAAATGTCAACACACAAACTAACAATCTAATCAAAAGAGAACAGTTTATCTCTATATTAGTATACTTAGCAATAGCAATAGCCCTTAGACTTATAAACTGCTTTACAGTGCTTTTACAGCCCTCTCTAAGCGGTTTACAGAGTCAGCCTCTTGCCCCCAACAATATGGGTCCTCATTTGACCCACCTTGGAAAGATGGAAGGCTGAGTCAACCTTGAGCCTGGTGAGATTCGAACTACCAAATTGCAGGCAGCCAGCAGTTGACAGTCAGCAGAAGTAGCCTGCAGTACTGCACTCTAACCACTGTACCACTGGTGGTCCTTTATTGCTTACCCTGATATAACCAAGGGTGTCTATGCGTTCACACAACACAATTAACTCCTTTGCTGATAGGGGACATTTTCTGGGTTTCGGTAAATCGTAAATTAACCACATGGACTGCTATAGAACACATGAAGCCATAAAAATCTCTCTTATCCACCCAAAAGAATTTTAAACATTATCCCAGGATAATTTTGCAGGATCCAATCTGGGTTGGTCCCTGGGACCAGAGGTTTTTGTCTTCTGTGCCTTTGGACTCCCTGAAGGTGGGCTCCAGCATGAGTCAAAATCTCCAAAGACTGGTCCCAGTGACCAATTCAGACTGGATCTTAAGCAAGGTTATCATAGAGTTTTTAGGTCTGTACCTGTGATTGGCTACAATGGAGGTACACCATCCTACAATGGACGCACCTATAATGGAGGTGCACCATCCTGATGTCTGAGCCCACCATAATTTCTTTACACAGTTCTGTCCTTGGTCTTTAAACAGTATCTTCCAAGCCAAGATCCAAACCTAAACCTCATTTAATTTGACTTAACACTTAAATGGGATTAGAATCATATGAGCTCAATTCAGTTTAGTTCACAAGATTGCCCCTAGTGTCTTTCATTATTCCTCCTCCGGTTAGATTAAAAATATACAATCTGAGGGCAATTTTTGCAAGGACTCTGGGGGGATTGTACCCCAAGTTTCCAGTGGCCACTTACATTCCTGGATTTTTAGGCAGGGTATCTCTGCAATAAGGGTACAGACACATAGAGACAGTAGCTCTCAGCTCCAGAGTTGGAGATGTCTCTCATTTCCACTCTATTGTCCAAACACAACTTGTCCTGGAAGAAAGGAAAGTCCAATTTTGGAAACTGTCAGCATCAAGTTCCGCACAGTTATTAGATGATGTCCAAGGGAACACTTTTAAAAAAACAGTTCTGGGTCTCTTTGCAATGTTTCCACTGGGTGATATCTGAATTTTATCATAAGAAGAATGAGTGATAAATTTTGCTTTCTCCACAAACAAATCATATATTAAGCTGTCCACTCCAGAAGTGGTATTCAGCAGGTTCTGACCAGTTCCATAGAATCAGTAGTAGAAATTTTGAGTAGTTCAGACAACTGGAAAATATCACCTCTAACTGGCTCCACCCCCATCTATTCTCTGCCTCCCATTCAGTCCCAGCTGATCGGCTGGGTCTTCTTTGATTGCCCTGCACAGGAGAACGGAGCTGGAAAGCAGGTTAGTGGGGTGGGGAAGGAATGGGGATTTTACAATATCCTTCCCCCGCCAAGCCACACCACACCTACCAAGAACCGGTAGTAAAAAGAAATGAATCCCACCACTGGTCTTCTCATATATTTTTCCCCTCTAAGTTCCCAATATCTTTCAAATCTTTCTATTGGGAAAATGTTCCTGTCTTGTCAAAAGCTGCGTTATATTTCTCTCCCTTTCTTCCCCCCATTACACATATTCCTGTACTGTCAGTTCCTTCAGCGTCAACATTTTCTGTGGAAGCTTCTTGGCCTTCCTCTCTTCCATCTTCTTTTGGAAAAACAAGAAATCTCTCCCAAGCTCATATGCTAAAGAGATCATTGTTTCCAGCAATGGTAGGTAGTACCGGTGACCAGGGTGTTTTTCTAAACGCTGTAGGGCCTTTTCTCCAAATTCGAAGGCACTTTTGAAGTTCTCCAGATCTTTGTAACATACAAGGATGGCGCATAGGGTGGGAACCAACTGAATGGGCCTGTGTTTTGTGAGCTTCTCTTGCAAAGCTACGGCCTCCAGAAGACCTTCCAAAGCTTTGGTGTATTGTCCTCCTCGAAGGCAGCTGTAGGCCTCTTCCAGCTCAGGCCTTGTTAAGAAGTCAATGAACATTCGCGATGTCCTGATGAACTCCATGGAGTATAGAATTCGCAAATAATCCTGGAAAGCTAGTTTTCTCTCCAGGATGACTTCATCCATGAAATTGCCAGTCAGGATCTTTTTGGGAAAGACAAGGTCTTCCATTTCATCGTAAAACTCTTTAAATAGGCTTGTGTGCAGCTTTTCGAAATCAGAATATCGGCGTTCAATCATTGATACGTTGCTGTCAAAGCTGCCAGTCTGGATGATGATGATTTGGTACTTCTAGAAGGGATACACAAGCAAAATATTTTAGGGACGTCGGATGGAAAGGGAGTCACAGTCATCTGGAAGATACTCTGAACATGGGTTGTGTTACTTTTAATATTTGCAGTTTTAGTTTAGCAGAGTGTGTCTGCTTCTTGCCATGATGGATGGTTTAATCTTATATGTTTTTATATCCCATGGTTTATTCAACAATCCATGATCCAAGTACTGTACTTATGGCTTAGTGCTTTGTGTGAATTACTGGGTCACACATAATGCTTTGCCGCAACCTATAGTTTACAACTGGGGTACCACCCTATTCAAAACCACAATGCTTGTGCTAAGGTGCAATGTAGCTTAATCCAGTAATTGCTATAATCACTATATTTGTGGCTTATAATGTGGTGTTAACCTAACCACTACATTCTTAACCATGATTTAATACAACAAATGAAACTATCCAGCCCAAATGAAGTTATTAGAGTAGTGATTGACTCAACTGATGAAAGGGAATTTATTCAGCTAGAAAACTGAGCCATCTTAGGTCAACACAGGTTGCTTCAAGCCCTAGGATTCTCCTCCTCCTCCTCCTCCTCCTCCCCCTCCCCCTTCTCCTCCTCCTCTTCCTTCTCCTTCTCCCTCCTTCTTCTCCTTCTCCTCCTCCTCCTCTTCCTCCTCCACCACCACCTCCACCACGATCACTCTTTCGTTAGCTTATCAACTTACCACATATTTAGAGAAAGCCTTCTCTACAATTTTGGCTGATGGGATTTCAAAAAGCACCTTGACTTCTCGGCAGTTTTGTTTCTCCTTCCGCCAATATTCCTGAAGTTCTTTAGTTGTCATGGAAGAGTTGGGGTTTTTCTCATCTAAAATTAGAGGCATGGATTATAGACAGTGTGCATCAGGGCTTTGTTTGACCTCGGAGAGCTGGGGTGGGTGGGTGGGTGTGACTGGGGGTGGGAATGGCCATCATAGGCATGGCCAGCTTGACATCACTCATGTCGGGGGCACCTGTGGTGGCCATGTCCTAAGGCAGGACTTCCCTGAGACCCTCGCTCACTCTCATTATAATCTCCTTCTTTCCTTCCTTCCTTCCTTCCTTCCTTCCCTCCCTCCCTCCCTCCCTCCCTCCCTCCCCCCTCCCTCCCTCTTCCTCCTCCTCCTTCGTCTTCGTCTTCGTCTTCATCTTCCTTCCTTCTTCATTCTCTTTTATTCTTCCTTTCTCTTCTTCCTTATTTTTCCTTCCTTGCTCTCTTCCCATCTGTCCTTCTTTTTTTTTTTTTTTTGTCTTTCCTCTTTTCCCTTTCTCCTTTCCTGATCCTTCCTGCATGGTCAAATGCCAAAGGGAAAACATTTCTCCTTTTGTTTTGTTGTTTGTTTGTCTCGATAGACCTCTGCCAGTGAAAATGGAGCCGGGGGGGGGGGCATGATCCATTTTCACTGGCTGAAGCACTGCGGGTTGGTCCTTTGCTATTTCCAGGCCGGCCCGTGGGCCTTGAGTTTAACACCCCGCCCTATGCCATCCATCTGGTAAACTCGCAAGGTTGTTTTTTCTCTCCATGCACATGTATACATCCGAAGTAGACTGTGTGGTTTCTCTGTGTCATGTAATATATGTGGGGGTGTGGGTACAGTATATGCATTATCTTTTTGTAATGTTTATTTATTTTTATTTATTGGATTTATATTGCCGCCTATTTGCCCATGGTGACCGAAGGCAGCTTACAAGGTGTAAAACCACATTTAAAACAGTAAAACTAGTAAGAAGAATCAAATAAATTAATATAATAAAATCACCCTCCATCTCCCACCCATGAATTATGTGGACTATATTGGAGGTAGTGGCCCTTTGAGAGCTGTATGCAATGAAATTTCATTTTAATGTATGCTGTTGAGTGTACATTCAAAATAAAAATAAAGTTATTCTCAATTCTGCTTATTATTTTTTTGAAGGGATGCTAACCTTATACTCGCATATCAGGAGGCCAAATATTTTCCCCCAGTTACACAATGGTGGAAAAGTTTTCATCAGCTAGGCTGTTCTATTGTCCTATGACTATTTTGCCTCTTCCCTGATAACTAATTGCCGTATTAAACTATTTCTCCTTTTTACTGTATTCTTATTGTAAGGGCCATTCAAAGGCCATAATAAAGATATTTCATATTATTATCTTTAGAGCACTGAAATAATTTTAACTTGGAATGCTAGGGGAAAATTGTATAGACTACATTGAGTTAAGCCACAGTTAACAGTCCATGATTGCTGGATGCAATGCAGTACATTGAGCAGAATCATCATCTCTTATATATTTTCAAACCCGCCATTTCTCCAAATGTTTTAATCTTCCTCTTAGCATATTCAATATTCTCTAGCGGCTGTTGCAAAACCAAAACCAAGTCATCAACCAAAGCACAAAGTTTATACTTGATGTGTTTTAATTTGTAATTGTTTTACTCTTTTATCTTATCAAATGTCCCTGTTCAGTAGTTCCAACGTCAAAATAAATAATAAAGGGGATAAAAGACCCCTCCCCCCATCTTTTCCCTTTCTGGATTTATTCAGTTCTGTCAAATCCCCATTCACTGTAATCTGAACTTTCTGGAGTGTATACATGGACATCCCTGTAAAAAGGCCGGTCCATTCAAATTCAGAATCAGAATGAACCAGTAAGGGCAACTGAATTCAGAACCACAGGTAGGTGGTTGTGTTGGATCACAATTTTTAGCAGCGCCTCTCCAATGGTGGGGCTGATGGGATTTGGGATACAAACGATCTGGAGCAGGGTCTCCAACCTTGGCAACTTTAAGACTTGTGGACTTCAGCTCCCAGAGTTCCCGGAGCTTTGCTGGCTGAGGAACTTTGGGAGTTAAAGTCCACAAGTCTTAAAGTTGCCAAGGTTGGAGACCCCTGATCTGGAGGGCAGCAAGCTGCCTATCCTATAAAATGGCTTACCTGGTTGGTTGGTGGTCTCTTTTGCTTCCTGGGTTGCTTGACATGAATTCATGTCTTCATAATCGTCCTTGTCACCAGAATGGACTCTGTGAGGCTTGGATGTCTCTGTGGAGTCTTCCTGCCCTTCTTTTGCTCCTGAGTAGGACTGGTTTTCATCCATCGCACAGCTTCCAGGGAAAAATGTAATTGGTACGTATAATGGTAGGTGGGAATGACCTAGAAAGGTGGAGGGAAGAGAAGCTATCTAGGGAATGAACAGATAAGAGGGGACATGGCCCACAGATGCATAACAGGGATAAGAAAAAAGCCTCCCCAACTTATCAAAGAGATGGCGGGAGATTTCTCCTATCAGGCTTTCAAGGTTTAGTTAATGTAGCCTTACAATAAAGTAGAAATATCTCAACTGGACATGTTTCTTGTTTGCTCTACCTGAGAAATCTGACAGCATACCACAGGAAGCTTTTCAAACATGTTTTCACCAGATTTGGTTGCATAAGGTGCAGTAGAGCTCTCTCAAAACCATGTAGCCTACTGTCCTCTCTAACAGGACAAACAATACAGTTAGGAATAAATATAGTCCTAAGCAAAAATCACAAGCAAGCATACCCCACCAGTCTGAAACTTACCTACTCTTAATTAAGACAGACCAAATCCTGACTTGGTAGAATTCTGGAAATGATTTCTTACGTTGTGAGGCTCTTGCCTCTAAAATGCGGTGATAGCTACCCTTCTGGCTTCCTTTTGAGTTCTCCAGAGACAAATAAACATTTACTTTCACTTTAGATATCTTTGTCAACTTCTCTATTTTATTCTAACGAAGGAAGTTTAGCTGAGCTTCCTCATTTTTAATCTCATTGTGCTGTTTTAAGAAGGTGGTTGCTACAAAAAGGCATGAGGACTCTGAATTTTTTGAAATATGATACCTTTTGAAATATGATATGGTTCCTTTCATATGAGGACAAGATCTTGGCACACTCCCAATAATCTAGTCAGTGTTGAGAATAGCAATCTTCAAATATCTGTGTGTAATAGTGAAACTGGGATATGTATTGATTGCCCCGGATACTTATTTTCCTACTTTTCCATGAAAAATTTCCGCCAGAAATGTCTGGATTGATTGAGCTAGGAACCAGGACTCTACAAACTGAGGAAGGGCACATGGATTTTTGAAAACATTTTTAAAGATCAGTGGATTGATATCACTTTATCTCACATGAGATGTTTTGGCTTCTTTGTTCTTAGAGATTGTGTCTACTGGTCTTTGAAAACAAAAATATTGTATAAGCAGCTCCAAAACTCAACAATAGGGCAGAATGGAAATACTTTACATTCATCACCGTTAATTGATGATGATGATGATAGAATTTGGAGCATATTTCAGGGTTTTATGGGTGCTTCATCACTGGAGGTTTTTAAGAAGAGATTGGACAACCATTATCTGAATGGAATAAGGTCTTCTGCCTCCAAGATCGCTTCTAACTTTGTTATTCTGCATTCTGATTTCTAGATTGCCATTTGTTCTTTGACCATCTACGTCTTGCCAAAGGCTCACCAAGTCAGATTTCTCACCAAGTCAGAAAATCAAAATTCAGAATGGGGTTGTCACCAATGAGAGATATTTCTAGGCTACAATTTCCCAGATGCCTCAGGTCCCCTTGAGTTTGTTAAAGTAAATGGAAATGAAGGAAACAGTCTCCATTCAGTGTCTGCATTTTTAAAGGATTAATATTTATCAGTTATTGCCAGTTAGGCCATGGTTGAAATAAGCTCTATTGGTATGTGAGCAGACAGCTTTTTGACTATAAATATAACATTCAAACTGCTTCCTGTCAAAACTAACAAAAAAACCCAGTAGCCCAGGACCTTCTGACTTACCAATCTCTAATCCAATCTCTCAGCAAAAGATAAAATGGTTTAAAATAGCTGCTACCATCTAATAATAGAATTGTGCTACCAGAAGTGTTGCACTGTCGTTTAAATTTCTGAGAATTCTGGCGGGTAATTTCCAGTCCAACATGATTCTTTTTCAGTTGTGATGGCCTACAGGATCTTGAAATAGGTTGTTTGATGTTGGGGTGAGGTATTAATTTTCGAAAGATGAGACTTGGGGGCCTAAAGGATTTCTTCCCCCCTCCAAAAAAAAATGATTGTGGGAGACTTTCTTCATTTTGCAGAATTCAGAATGATTGGCACCCTTAAAAATTGAGAGAGCAAATCATTTTTTCAAGTCACAGCGAGAAACTTTTCAAAGAAAAGGAATCTGAAGTTGGTTCCTCAAACTTTTAAATAAAAGCCCACCAAAAACAGAGCTTGGGTCACAGATTATTATTATTTTTGGGGGGGGGGGTTAGTTTAGGTGACTTCAAATACTACAATTTGTCAGCTGAAGAATATGGTTTAGATCAGAGGTGGCATTCAGCCGATTCTAACCAGTTCTGGAGAACCGGTAGTGGAAATTTTGGGTAGTTCGGAGAACCGGCAAATCCTACCTCTGACTGGTCCTGCCAACCCCATCTCTTCTCTGCCTCCCATTGAGTCCCAGCTGATCAGCTGGGTCTTCTTTGGTTGCCCTGCCCAGGAGAAGGGAGCTGGAAAGCAGGTTAGTGGGGTGGGGAGGGAATGGAGATTTTGCAGTATATCCTTCCCCTGCCACGCCCACCAAACCATGCCCACCAAGTCACACCTACCACACCACAACCACCAAGCCATGCCCACAGAAATGGTAGTAAAACAATTTGAACCCCACCACTGGTTTAGATCTCATATGCGCACTCCCCTTATTCCACAAACTGGGCTTTCGAAAATGATGAACTATCATTGCGTATGAGCCAGGATGCATTCTTCTATTTTATGTCACTCTGTTTACAGACGTAGAGCAATTTAATTTTTTTGTAAATAATGTCTAATAAAACACCCCTCCCACCACCAAACCTCAGTTGGAAAACAGATTCGCATTTTAAAAGATGCTTGATTTTTTTTTTAAAATATACCATGTGAGGTGAGGTGAGCATCCATTCAGGTTTAAAGAATACAGTTTCAAATCTTCTGATAGAATAGAAGCCTACTGCCCTTATCAATATTTTATACGAGGACAAGGGGTATTCTATTTCTTCCCTTTCTTTTCTTGTGGAATTCTTCAGCGTTGACTTACCTTCCTTGCATTTTAAAGAAACAGACAGATTCAAGTGTTTTTTAAAATGTTTATTCAAAAAAAGGAAATAAACAAGGTAGAAATGTAGTACGACACAATCATCAGTCGACAAGGTTTTGTGAAGAAATCCAGAATCTGCAAAGAATACCTATCTTTTAAGGGGGCATAACCTGCATCCTGAGAAGTACCTCTTTCCAAAGCTGCCTACAAGTCAAAGTTTAGACTTCTGAAGAGAGTGATCCATACCAGTTTGCTCTGAAGAAAAGGGGGAAAAACGAATGTCAGAAGGATAAGGAAGTGCAAAGAGACCATAGTTAATTTCACCCACTGATTACGGTCTACCCACACAGGACCTTCTGCAGAAAAAGTCACCTATCCCCGCTCTAGCGTCAGTGTTTTAAAAAAAACAGATATGAAAAATGCCTTGCTGATATAATCAAATAAATAGTTTGTTGGGATTCGCTCTAGGTTGAAGATCTGAAGACTTTCTGGATCTTAACCAACCAGGCTTTCGAAATCTGAAGTCTTGTTTATAAGCCAAGATCCCTTCTTCTCAGAATCAAAGGAAATAGCTTGCATAAGAATCTTCTTGTTATTCTTCAAGGCCTGATACTTCATGTAGATTTGTCCTTCATCCTGCATTTCTTATTCTTCTCCAGGTGGTCCAGAATGACGTCCAGTTTCTTCTCCTTTTTCTTTAGGTTCTCCTTGCATAATCTGATCCATTAGGTTCACTGTTGTCTCATCAGCTTGGAGGTCACGGCCTGGAAATGTACTATATCCATTCCATTCATCCAGGTAGTCTTGGAGATCGACCGGCATGTTGCTCAGATCTGAGTCATCTTCTAGATTCAGGTCTGAAGCGCCATTCAATAGATCGCCATTTTCTTTCGCTTCATGCATCATCGCGGTAATTTCCATGCAATCGTTGTCCTTGTCCGGAATGCTGTCTGATAAGATGTCGTGGACTATCACTGGTTCCAGACCTGGCGTGTACCACTTGGCTCCAGAAAACTCCAGGATTTTTTCCACTGAACTGCAGGAAAAGCAAATAATTTCATCAGATGGAGAACTGATCTTCAGACTGTCCCACATAGATTGGCCAACGGCCCTCAGGGAATGGGATAAACCCTTGAAAATATTCTTATGTAGAATATTCTGAATTGTTTTATAGGCTACGGGGAATAGCATCCTTGATTGCTTTCCTAAACAAAACAAAACAAAATATTTGCGTATTATTATTTCAATAAAAGGGGGCAATGCTTCTCAGTATTTTGAAAACTGTGGAAACATCTTTGGAATTGTATATTTTGATTTTTTTTTCCCATGACACTTAAGGAAATCCTCACATTTACTCTGGGAATCAAACAAACCTTTTATCTGACAGCATTTTACAATATTATTTCTTTTACTGATGCCCTTTCCAAGTATCATTGCTTGATGGACTGTTTGGAAATCCATTAATAACAACTTGAACAATGTCATACAGGTTGGTCTAGAACCCTCCTTTGGATTAGATACTCTGATTCTTTCATCTAGAATCCAAAACCGATATTAGATACAAGCTTCTCCAAATGGTTCCTACATGTCAACACTGTTTTAGCAAGCCAAAGAACAGAAAGAAGAATGGGTACCTTTTCCTCGTCCTAAAACAGCGAAGGCAACATAAAATAGTTCCATGGAAGCATCTCCAGCACTTCGCTGTCCTCATTTGTTTGAGCTTTTGAGGTAGCACCAAGATCTCTTGGAAAAGGCACCTGAGAACAAGACTGCTGCACCTTGTGGTCAAATCTACTAAGTCCTAATACTAGACACCAAAAGGTCCCTCTTGACTTGGATGGAGATACCTGAATGAATTCCCCACCTCTATGACCCTGGGCTACCTGGGGTTGCCTTTGTGACACTTTTCAGCTCATGCTTTCTGTGTGCATTGTTCCAAATAATTTGCATATTGGCATCACATTGGTGCAGAAGTGCCAGCAAAGTAGCATCTTTCTAAAGCTAGGGTTGAAAAGGTGAAGCTTCACCAAGGAAGGAGCTCTGAGATGATGGAAACCCCTTAACCCCATGATGATGATCATCATCATTTAAATTAGCCCATAATCCCATGCGGGGCGGCGTCTGACAACTGAATGGAACTAGCAGATCGTTTAATGGCCAGATGCCCTTCCTGTCACCGATGCAGAGTTTTGTTCAGCAGATATATCCTCATCGTGCCCAGAGAGAGAAAATACCTGCCTCTACCTAGGATCAAACTTACCGCCTCCTGATTGTGAGGCGAGAGCTCCACCTCTAGTTTCCACCCCACCACTTTCCCTTAACTGCATGATAATTACTCAATTTTGTAAGAAGAGGCTTGCCATTGAGTCCAATCTTTGTGCTGGAAACATTTTTCTTCTGGGGATGATGACCAACCTGGTCCAATGAATACCATCCCAGAACCAGTTTTCATTTGCTTGTTTTCTTGAGATATCTCTACTTCAAGAGTTCCTGTGGGAGAAGAGATTTATCTTTTTCTCTTTTTCCATATCCTGGCCTCCTGCAGATGCAGCCATGATGTGTTTTTCCCAAGATCTGGCTTCTTGTTCCTGATTGTGAAGTTTCCGTCATTTTCCTGTTCTCCATTTTCTCAGCATAGCTAGTTGTTGGCACCGCCATTACTCTTTGGGCAAGATGCGTGGTAACTACGATAGCTGTTGGGCTATGCAGAGATTCCGAGTACAATAGAGGGCTGATGCCACGGCAACTTAGCAACCTTTCAGTGTCATTGCTTATTTCTTGAAAAGAAAAAAGAAAAAAACAAGAAAGTCCAGTTGCCTCCTGAAAAAGCACCTTTGGGACAACCATGACCTGGAGGACTGAGAATCTCTATGGACTTTTTGCTTATTTCTTGGTTTTGCTTTTGCTTTTTTCTAACACTCAACTCTCCTTCCCAGACCTTCTCTTCTTGTTTTATTGCAACACTGGGAATTATTTTCATTCCCAGCGGGTCATGAATTGTCAAACAGTCCCTCGAGATAAGCACCCACCTTTCCTTCCTGTGAAGTGCTGCCGATAACAAAAGTGTCCAATGAACTAGAAAAAAAAAGCAACTGAAGTACAAAGAGCTTCAAGAATGAATCTGAACCGAACAGACCACTTTGCTTCCTGCAAAGGTTTCGTCACCTTTGCCTGTCCTTTATACCTTATGGGAGGGGCAATCACCTCCAAGGCTTACTCCTGAATTGCCCCTTTTGTCTCAGTTGCTCTTGCCTTCTAGCAGCTCTGTGCACACACACACACACACACACATACACACAGGCTCCTCTGGGTCCTCTGCCTTGCTGCTGCCAGACTCCAGAGGCTCCAAAGGCAGCACCACACTCTCACATGGTCCTGGCCCCATCTCTGTATCAGATGCAGGACCATCGTCCAAGTCCTCTCCAGATTCCCGGACTGGTCCGCATTATTCCCCTCTGTCTGATTCCGCTGCCGTCTGCACAGGCTGCTGGTGAACCACAACAGGGGAGAAGAACCAACAGACTCAGGGACCCAACTGCAGATGCACAAATGGACAGAGCACGGGAAAAAAATACCTTCTCTCATTTATATGGAGACACTCAGCAATTAGTCAGCTTGAAGCTGGAGGAAGCGAACGATGATTGACTGACAGTTTTGCCATAGGTCAATTTCATTGAAGGAAGGAAGGACAAGCAGAGAGTGACTTGTGCAAACTCTAGATCAGGGGTCTCCAACCTTTTCGGTTTTGTACAGTGGTTTTTTTCAGTACCATGTGTATGAGATAGGTAGCCATCAATATCTATCAAATAAATAAATAAATCTTTGCTTTAAAAAAATCCCATTAAAAACAGAAATGTGGTGTATATTGGAGCTGGAGACCCACTGAGAGCTGTATGCAACAAAATTTCATTTTAATGTTTGCCAATTAGTGTACATTCAAAGTGACAATAGTTATTCTACATCTAAGACTTAGTGTAACACATAAATTACATCTATTTTCATTCTCTCTCTCCATCCATCCATCCATCCATCCATCCACACACACAATTTTATATCTGTTATTATATGGATACTGATAGATGGGTGGATGGATGGATAGATGGATGATGGATGGATGGAAGATAGATAAGATAGATAGATGGATGGATGGATGGAAGGTAGGTAGGTAGATAGAAAGATGGACAGATGGATAGAAAGTAGGTAGGTGGATGGATGGAAGGTAGGTAGGTAGATAGATGGATGGTGGAAGGTAGATAGATGGATGGATGGATGGAAGGTAGGTAGGTAGGTAGATAGTTTGTTCCTTTATTGTCTGTCAATGTTTAAAAATAGTGCACATATTCTATGCACAGTTTTTAATACATTTTAAACCATCCATACGAAAACAATTCAAAGATCTGCATAGATTTAAACGACTTTCACTTGTTTTAAACGAATTTCTCTCCCCTTATGCATTCATACGCATTTGCACACAGTCTCAACAGGTGTTCCTCCATTTTTATTCTTTGCTTTTCAACTGTACCTTGTTATTTTTATTATTAATAATTATTTTGGGGGAGAAACAATAGAAATGAAAGCATCCCCCAATAAAGATCTACAGTAGATAAGCGCCGATTGTAATTATTAATTTGCAATAGCAGGACAGACACATAGCCCCGCCCTCCTCCGAATGACGTCATCAATCTGGGGGCGGGGGCAGCAGGAGGAGGAGGAATGGTAACGTTTTACTTTTTAGAGAGCCCCCGCTCTCTTTTCCTTCCGCTCTTTCGGTTTTTGGTCCAATAGGAAGCGAGGTAGGCGAGTCCTTGGGAGAACGTGCCCAATCAAATCAACTGATCTCGGCGCGTTCGGGGAAAGGCATGTGGGGGGGTGGGTGGGCTTTCTACCCTTTTTAACCACTCATCGAACAGGAACGAACCGGGCCAGCCAATCCAAACGATTCGTCGCTACCGCTCAACCTAGCAGACTGGTGAGGGAAAAAAAAGATGGAAATTCCCTCCGTCTGACAGAAAGCGAGAGCGAAAGGGAGAGGGAACCAGTCGCAAGGAGCGACGCCTGCTCCCGCGTGTTCCCATTGGCTAAGCGCGGGGACGGGGCGGGACGGAGCGGGGCGCTGGCAACCCAGCAGCGGGGTTAGGGTGCACTTGGCGAAGCCGCTCGGCGAAGCTCCTGAGGGGATGGGGATGGTGGCGGTCGCCGTCGGTCCCCTCCTTGCCCTCGGGGCGCCGGGAGGCTAAGAAGCCCCGCTGCGGCCGCTTGCGAAGGGACGAGAGAACGGTAATGGCGGGAAGCCGGTCGGGAGCGGGATGCGCCGGCCCATGGCGCTGAGGGGGGGGTGGGAAACGCGTCGCGACGGGCTCGGTCCCTTCACCCTCCTTCTTTCGGGGTCCTCCATGGGTCACGTCCCCCCCCCCAAAAAAAAGACCCTTCGAGGTCGCTGCACAACAGCCCTGCGAGGTAGGCTGGCCTGACAGGAAAAGCGGCCGGCCGAGATTCGACCGCTTGGGTGGGAGGAGAGGGGGGTCTTTGGGGAACGCTGCTTTATTATCATCATTATTAGTAGTAGTATTTTATTAGTATTTTTTATTATTTTGTTAGTATTTTGTTAGTAGTAGTATTTATTAGTATTTATTAGTATTATTAGTATTTGATTATTATTGTTAACTTATTAAACATGAAACTCAGTCAACATTTAAAAATGTATCACAAATATTGACTGTCTCTGAATAATAATAATAGTGATAATGATAATGATAATAATTATTATCATGATAATATTATAACATAAGAAACCAATGAAATTTGTGATGCATTTTTGAATGTTCAGTTGACTGAGTTTCAGGTTTAATGAATAAAGTATGTTGTTCTTGTTGTCTGCTATTACAGTCTGGAGGGAAATTTAGCCATTCAAGTTCTAAGCAAGGAACTAAGGATGGTTAAGTATGAGGAAAGGGCCAGATCCAAGCTGGGTTTTGGGGTTGGGGTTTTTTTGTGTGTGTGTTAAGATTAGGGTGTTTATGTCTGATGAATTCATGGGCAACTTGGGGCCCAGTCCTCCTCCTCCTCCTCCTCTCTTTCTCTCTCTCTCTTAGATTTATCTTACCATCTATGTATTTATATGCCTCTATCTAGCTATTCGTCTCTATCAATTTGTGTCTGTTCATCCATCTATCTCTTTCTCTGTCTGTCTGTCTGTCTGTGTCTGCCTACCTACCTACTCTCTATGTCGGTCTGTGTCTCTGTCTGTCAGTCTATCTGCCTGTCATCTATCTGTATCATCTGTCTATGTGTTTTTCTGTGTTAGTCTGTATCTGTCATCTATCCATCATCTATCTCATATCATCTGTTTATGTCTCTCTCTTTCTCTCTCTCTCTCTATATATATGTATGTTGGTCTGTGTCTCTAACTATCCATCCATCTGTCATCTGTCTGTCTATTATCTATCTATATCATCTGTCTACATGTGTGTCTCTATCTATCTATCTATCTATCTATCTATCTATCTATCTATCTATCTATCTATGCCTGCCCCCCTCTCTGTCTATCTAACCTCTCTATCTTACTTATCTGTCTATATCTATCTCACTTATCTATCATCCAACCATGCTAGGAAGTCCTTTAAGTATCATTCCAAGGGCTCCAATCATAATAGATATAACAACAAATTTCTTTTCCCATAAGCATTCAACTTCGATCTGCATGTCTGAATATTTTGTAAGTTTTCCCCCAATTGTTTTTCCTCAGTCCTAGCATGACCCAGAATAGCAACGTCAACGAACCAGGCTTTCTTGACATTAACTGTTCTATCTGGCATGTGATGAACAAAGATGTGTTATTAGTATTATTCGGATCTTGAAAGTCCCATAAGATCTTAACCTGTTTTTTCTCCAAAACCACCTCAACTTGAGGGTCCCAGGAAGTTGCCTTCTTAGCTATATTCAAATTAAAACTTTTGGCAAAGTTTCCAGTGAATAATTCTGCAACTTGGTCATGTGGTTGCTTGAGGTTAGTTTGTGAAATTTTGCTGAGCCTCTGATCAAACAGTTAATTGTTTTATCCTTTTCAGTACAAAGGCAACCATTTGCTGTTGTTCGTTTCATGTTGAATTTTCACTTTTTTGCAATTAGTTGGCAAAGTTATTCTTCACATTGTTACGATGGTGCTGGCAGCTGCTCCCCCTCCTCATTGACTCTTTTCCTTTAAGTGGCTTCTTCATTATATTCACACACACACACACACACACACACACCTACCTGCTTGAGACATAGAAGGAGCTCCATAAAATGTTTAGCATATGCTTTGTGTACAATTTCAGAGAAAGTTTTCTCCCTCCTCCCCTTGTCTTCCCTTTCAGGTTTCACTTTCTCATTTAGGGAGCCACCTTTTGTCCTAGGCAGGTTGACAAAACTGCCCAAAGTTTGTATATGTGTGTATGAGAATATATGTGTATATGTACCTATGTGCCTCTATCTGTTCATATGTGTATCATATACGTATAATATATATGTGCATGTGTGTTTCTGTGTGTATGTATTTATGCCAGATAAACACATCATTTTTCATTTGTTTTCTTAAAGGTGATGAAACAAAAAAAGAGTCTTGTTTACTTCTAGGCAGGATCTTAAGATTTTTTTCACTCTGAAAGTTGTTAACTTTTCTATGGATTTCTTATACTTAAAAATAGACAAAGGTTCTGTGGTTTCGTCCTTGTAAAATGTTTATTCTATAGAACAGTGGATTTTGTGTATGTGCATGTCTATACCATAAAAATACTTCTTATAGTACTTGTATTACATCATCAGAGTTCTTGGGTTTGTCTTTTGCAATCAGAAAACAAATACTGAGACCACAATATCATTTAACAGGAAGAGATTTAGAGGGAAATCACGATCATGCCTATCCTGGAATAAAGCCTATTAAGTTCAGTCGTGCTTCATTGTGAGTTAGCCTGCACAAAAGGACAGCTGTGTTGTGGCAGAAGCCTTTGTGGACTAGAATCTGTTTTTGCAACATAAGCCAGGATGGGGTCACTGGTTTGCTCAGGCTGAAACTTCAGACTGAAGTGGTTCATGTCTTAATTTAGTGAGCTTAAATACGTATATGCAAGTCTTATGATCCCATGGAGTCTCTTTGCATAAGTCAAACTGAACCACAAAGTTAGCAGTGAGCTGTAGTTTTCCACACTAAGGGCAAAACTTTGGTTAATAGTTCTTTGGGAAGAAACTAGAGTTTTTTATCTGTTATTTTGTCTTTTTAGAAATCATTGTTTTCTGTGTATAGTAATGATTATTTTTCACCATAGAACAGTCTTGAAAGGTGCACTGTATCTCAGTTGTTACTTGTTGACACTTATTTGTTCATAGCATTTCTATGCTGTCAACTTCGTGCAGATTCTGGGTGGCTTGCAATTGTATAAAACCTGTAAAATTTTATGGAAGTAAAATAACCACTCAAAACAAAACAAACCTTGCTCTCAGAATGACTTCTACTTTCCTCTTACATGATTGGATCATTTAGATAGTTGTGCTTGACATGGAGGGAAAAACAACTTTTTTTAACCATTCTTTTGCCTCCCAGGCTCATAATTGAACCCTTGTTTCAATTCCTATATTGATCTTTGGTTCAAACATTACACCCTAAGGTTATTTCTTTTAATGAAATTTGGAAGCTGGCTGTTTGTTGCAGCTATTCATTATTGATGTTTTAAGTCTACGTACCTCCTAGGCTTTCAAAAAGTAACACTACCCTTTCCTTGAAAAGTCTTCCATTCTCAATTATGCCTTTTCTTTCTTTTTATTCCTGTTCCGAAGATTGAGGAGATGCTTTTATTTGTTCTCATACTTAAGAAAAGAACCATTGCTTTTGTGAAATGCTGCTGTATAATAATGTGTTATTGGTAGTTCTACTTAAACTGAAAGATAAATCAAAGTGACTTGTAGAGTTTATTTTAGGTAATGATCAAGCGTCTCAACTCCAATGATTACAGATGTGATTCTTCTTTTGCATCTTGACTTCTATTGATAAATAAACTATGAAGTACACTGATGACTTTCCAATTGCTTAATAGCTTTACAAATTTCTTTGTCTAATCTTATTTACCTTGATTTTTATTTGGAAGCATATCTTCCTTAAGAGATTATTCTGACATGCTGCCACTCAGATATTTCCATAAATATCCATGATACCATATTTGCCAAAAATGTGTTATTCTAAGTACTATCTAAATATGTATTTTGGTGATTTTTCTCTATAGTCAGATTGTGAGATTACAAAACTCTTGTCTTACCTTTATTTTTTCAAGAAACTTAAAAAATGTTTCGATTACTAAAAGGAAAAAAAAGCTCTTATTTGTGAGAACAGCTGTCCACTCAGTTCAAGATATTAATAAGGATTGCAAAGATGAAAGCTAAATGGTCAGTTTTGTGGTGGCGATGGTGTGATGATGACTCTATTAGTCAGTCAATTTTATTGTGCAGAGAAATTCTTCAGCATGACCTTTATAGCTGTCTAAACATGTTCTCATTCTTGCCAGCTGGATGTTGTCATAGGTCTATAAAAATTAGTGATGATGCTTGCTTTCAAAAGTGTCTTGTTTTCCTGTCCTTTTACTATGGTATCCTTTAGCCTCTAATAATGTTTTCCTTTATTTTTATGCTTCAGGTCATCTATTCTGGATTTAGCTCAGGACATGGATGAAGAAAATTAAGTCAGTATTGGAACTGGAACTTAAAAAACAAAAAACCTTCTCATTCACAGTTATGCTGCCTGTCTAGGTTTCTTTGGAAGACTCATCTTTTTCATCTTTTTACAAAGCTTGAAGCACAATGACTTCGGGTTTGTGGAGTCAAGAGAAAGCGAGCTCTCCATATTGGGAAGAGCGTATATTTTACTTGCTTCTCCAGGAATGTAGCATTATAGACAAGCAGACTCAAAAGCTATTAAAAATACCCAAAGGTAGTATCGGTCAGTTTATTCAAGACAGGTCTTCCGGTGGTGGGCACATCAGGAACAACCCTTCATCCAAAAACAAGAAGCTACAAATAGGAATCAAGATTTTGGAACAGCCCCATGTGGTCCTGTACGTCGACGAGAAAGAGATCGTTGATATAGAGGAAAAAAGAGCCGAGCTGCTATTGGCAATCACCAATTGTGAGGAAAGATACAGTATATTTAAAAGCAGAAGCAGGCTACGTAAGGGCCTCCACATCGATGTTGGTTCCCCGGTGAAAGTGCAGCTGAGGTCAGGAGAAGAGAAATACCCTGGCATTGTTCGCTTTAGAGGACCCTTAATACAAGAGAGATCCCTGTCGGGTATATTTTTCGGAGTGGAGCTTCTGGTAAGGATTGTCTTTTTTTTTTTAATGTAGATTGGTGAAACGTACTTTCTGGTATCACTGAGCGTGCATTCTAAAAACCCGTAAAGTGTTAGGTTTGATTCGTTTATTACATTTGTATCCCTGTCTTCCTTTTAGGATGGAAGGATTGTGTGGGATGGTTCTCCATGCAATTTTATCCTTGCAACGTAGCTGAAGGAGGTTGCGTTGAGAGAATGTCTGCGTGCCAGACACGAGTTGCTTTTATGATAAATATCTCTGCATAAATTTCAATTTCTCCTTTGCTGGATTTTCCTGCAGTTTGTTAAGCTAAAAAAATAAGCAGATTCTATAGTGGTTCAGCATATTGCATGGAACAGGCCTCCCTAATCCAAGGTCTTCCCGTGAGTTGCAATTTCTATGAAGGTTATAAAACTTGGGGCCTTCCTCAGCTCAACCTTTGGCCGAACTTCACAATTCATTTTCCTTTTCCTTTTGTAAATACAGGAAGAAGGTCGTGGTCAGGGCTTTACTGATGGACAGTACCAAGGCAAACAGCTGTTCAGATGTGATGAGGACTGTGGAGTGTTTGTTGCACTAGACAAACTAGAACTGATGGACGATGATGACAATGAACTGGAGAATGACTATGCAGCTCCAGTTGACTCAATGCAGGTAGAACTTCCTCCTTTGGAGCTCAACTCCAGGGTTTCTGTGAAGATAGGGAAGAATATAGAGTATGGGACAGTTATATTCTGTGATGTCATACCAGGAAACGAGAGTTTAGGATACGTTGTTGGAGTGGACATGGTAAGAAATTAAGATTTTTATGATTTTTTGCATGTGTGTTTAAAATAGTACATGCAATATTGCTGGTGGGTGGAATCCTTGAAAGCGACTTATGGCAGTTGTTGCCATGTGTAAATCACTCTAGTATATTTTTTAGTTATCAGATAAAATGTATGTTAACTTGCTTTGGGGGGGGATAAATCATGCTTCTTGGATTACAGTATAGCAACAGAGAATCTCCTCTAGGGCATTTGAATCTTACAGTACATTATTACTTTGTTGGACAGCAAACAATGAACAAGATTACAGGCTTTACTTTATGTTCAAAAATGACTTGCCAAGTTAAAAAAGAAAATCTTGTCCTTGATTCTAATGATAAGCATGTTTTATTGAACTCCGTTCTTTTCTGAGAAAAATGGTGACAGGTGTCGGATTTAGCCTCTTGAAGGAATATAAAAAGACTCTTTGGTATGAATTTGAATTCCACCTCTTAATTTGTAATGCTCAGGAGCACTTCAGTAATACTTGCTGTTCCTCACTTTCCTGAAGTTTGTTTCTATAATTGGAAAATGTACAATAGCTTTCCAGTAAAAATATTGAAATCAAATGTTCTACTTCAGAAAATATCCTTAAGTATTTGATGTAGCAAAACGCCGTTTGCACATTGAACATAATGGGTTATACTTGCATAGGCTCACTTGGTTCCACTTAGAACTATGAAAGATCAAAACAGTTACCTTTCTCGTCAGCCTTTCTATTTTCTCAGTAACCATTGAGAATAGCTGCATTTGTGTAACTTCACAAATTGCTTACAAATTGGGCTTTGTACTTCAGTAATTGGGAGGTTTTTTTTCTTAATTGTGACATATGATTAGTAGACGAATCCTTTGTGTTTTTGTCTGAGAGGTGGGTTGCCAGCATTACAAGAATCTATCTTTTTTCATGATGGCTTGTGCTTTCAACCTTAGCTTTGCATAGCTTTTGCAAATTTTTAGTAACATAACATCCTGGTTTTGAATGCATTCAGCTGTTCTTTTGAGCTATAAGGAATAAACATATTATAAAATGCTTTTTAGGACAATCCAATTGGAAATTGGGATGGAAGATACAATGGACAGCAGCTCTGTAGTTTTGCAAGTGTTGAAAGCACACTTCTTTTGCATATCAATGATGTTATCCCAGGTAATATTTTATTTTGATTTTGAGAAGAGTCTCCAGATTTTAGCAGGTTGACTAATGTCTGGTTGTAGCTTTATATTTGGCCTTTGCGGTTCATTCTTAAAGTAGATATTTCTGTATCTACTATATTACTGGGCATTGTTTTTTCTTGGTAATTTTTTAATTCTGGAAATGTTTTCGGAATTTTTAAAATGTCGTGTATTTTTCCCCCTAAACTCATTAAGAGATGCTGCTACAATGCACTACAGGTAGTCCGTGACTTACGATAACAATTGAACCCAAGATTTATGTTCCTAAAGTGAGACCGATGTTAAGTGAGTTTTGCCCCTTTTTACAACTTTTCTTGCCACAGTTATTAAGTGATCACTGCAGATGCCAAGTTAGTATCATGGTTGTTAAGTGAATCCATTGACTTTGCTTGTCAGTGTGGCACAAAAGGTGGATCACAAGACCCTGGGACACTGCAGCCATCATAAATAAATATGAGTCAGTTGCCAAGCATCTGAATTTTGATCCTGTAACTATAGCGATGCTGCAACGGTTAGTGAAAAACCGTCAATTTTTCCCAGTGCCGTTGTAACTTTGAAGAGTCAGTAAAAGGGACTGTTGTAAGGCAAATGTATTGGTCTTAATGGAATGCTGGCCTTCTCGACTATTTCCAGATGATAAAGCTTGAGGACTGAAAGTCCCATTATCTGGCAGTGAATTTTCTACTTGAGAAATTGTCTTTGTTTAGTAGGTTATTGTGTGGGTTAGGGAACTGGAACAGTGTTGAATAGAAATGATGCGGCTGCAGTTCACATTCGTGAATAATTATGCATAATGATTTAAAGGCTAGTTAAGAACACTTAAAAACCTGAAAGAAATGATGCATAAGGTCTCACCAGGTGATTCTAATTTTTGTACAGCATTTGTGTACTGGATTATGGTATTGTTACACTTTATTTAAAAGGAATATGTTCAAAAGATGCCCACATATGCTCTGATAAAAGAGCTGGTGTTTGTGCGAAGAGCTCGGAACCACAGGCAATCTGTTCTTTTCTCCATATTATTAGAGTGCCAGTTTTTCTATTCACAAAGCTTTAATAATACTGTAAGCCCTATGCTGCATGCATGAGTCAACTGCTTTGCACTGGAGGAATATAGTTACTTGAATAGGATCTACTGAGATTAGCTGATTTGCTTAGAAAGAAACCATAGAATCTAAGTTACTAGACGGCCCTTTCCTGGTTTTTCAAACTTGACATTAGTGATGAAACTATTTACTTGGCTGCTTTGCCAAGGAAATTAAAACATGTGAGCAATCTTTGGAACCGCAGATCATATATTTCTAGGGAAAGGATAGCTGGATTAGGAGACTTACCTTTGGCTTGCTCAGGACAAAGACAGAAGCTTTGTAGGTGTAAAGGGAACCTAAGGTTTCACTGGTTGAATTTGAGACAGATGAGATGCAGATAGGAGTAAGAAAACATTAGAATTGCTCAGCTGGATTAGTATAAAGGTTTATTAGTCTGACAGACTGTTCCAACAATGGCCATCTGAGAAAGTCCTTATTTAATCATTAAGGGTTTTTTTTTAAACAAACTCCCAAATTGTTCCTAAAGAATGGCAATTTATGTTATAGTTCCATTATGACAGGTATTATAATTGAGGTATCATGTTACAGTTTGGCTTATCTTTCTGTGTAAAATCTTATACATCAGGACTTTCAGGCCTCCTGAGGAAGGTCTAATAATGCGTCTCCTGTTTTTGATTTAACGTTTTGAAACTAATACATTACATTTGTTGTATAGTGTGCTCTTATACTTTGTGAAATATCTAAACTCTGCTCTGTTTTAGAGGCTGTGTGTCAGGACAGGAGACCTCCCAAACTTGCTTATGCTTCCAGAGGTGGTGGTGACAAAGGTTTTGGTCATAGCAAGCCAAAGTCTACAGGTACATCACTCAACATTTTAGTGAAACTTAGTGTTGTTTCTTAAATGAGGATTGCCACGTGCAATCCCCTCATGTTGCTATTTAAAGACAAGTGTGACTACTAAAACAGTCTCTCCATCAATATCAGTGAAGATATTTAATGTGTACTTTACTGTATTCCTTATAAAGGTTTGACCATATCAGCATTTTTAATTGGTATCCATATAAATGGAAAAATAAATGTGTTATTACACCAATTATGATTGGAGCCCTTGGAGTGATACTTAAAGGACTTCCTAGGATGGTTGGATGAAAGATAAGTGAGATGGATATAGACAGACAGATAGGTAAGAGAGAGAGGTAAGAGAGAAAGGATAGATAGATAGGAATGGAAATGGATATATTCATTTTCCCCTGAACCGTCTGGATTCACTGCTTGAATTTTCTGTGCTTCAGATGAAACACAAGGAGCGAAATCGCTCCTTACTTGCAAATGTCATCTATAAAATAGCAAGAAAAGGGGTTTACGTCGAAGGGTTAGATGTATTGCAAAAGGATGTCCAAATTTCAGCAGGAATCATGAGAACTTTTGCATAGGTGCATATTTCTAGGATTATCCCAAGGTCCTGCAACACACTTATGTAAAGCCACTTGTGAAGAAAGTTTGGTTGCACCATTCCTAACCCGCTGATCTTTCCAGTCTGTGAACAAGACTGGACATAGGCAGTTTCTGCCTTGCATATTAATATTACAATGACTACAGTTAAACAGTCCATATCTCAGTCATTTAAAGTGTTGATTATGATGTATGAGTCAAGAGTTTTTGGGATTTGGCGGCATGCAATTTTAAATCACCGATGTTCATTCCTTCTAAAATATTAAGTCTGAAATCCGTGATCCGTATATGGTATTAATCTTACAGATATTATTGAGAAAACAGTTTCATTAAGCTGAAACAGAATTGTTACCTGATGTAGCTTTGCTTTCTAAAAGGTACTATGTGTATAGCTGGAGATGTAAGCTGAGAACAGAGCTGTTCTTTAAAGGGTTGGGAGTATGAAATCATGCAGTATTGTAGTGATTGGACCAGATAACCTGCAGTTGTGTTTCTTCCATTAAAGTCATGCAGTTCTGAAGCAGTTTTACAGACTTTCCAAAGAACATCAAAGCTTACTTGTATATATTCTTCCCTTCTGACATGGCCTGTTTTTCAGGTGCACTGTCTGATCCTGGAAACAGAAACAGAACAGAATTTTTCTACGCTTTAAATGGCTCCTCAGTTGATTCTCAAGCACAGCCAAAATCAAAAAATACATGGTATATTGATGAAGGTAACAAACTGGATTTTGATCACAGATGTAGTAACAAAATATGAACTGTAATGATGCAGAGAATTCTGACAACTGTATTGAGTTATATTTTTGGAAGCACTTTGATGCATCTTTTTTCTCCGCAAACTGCAGCTTTCCTTGTATTGCTGCTTTGAGTCAAGATGAGCATAGTCCATCATCCACTACCCCAGAGGAATTATTTTACACACTCATTTGATCCAGCAACTTATCACAAACAGCTTTTGAAAGTTGCCCTTGACTTTTTTTTTTTTTTAGCAATTCCTTGTGGTAGCAGCAGTCGCATGGCTTTAAGAGGGTGGGGAAAACCCAAATCTCTTTTGGTTAACTCCCATTCCTTAGTTCATGGCTGTAGTTTGTCAGATAACTGAAGACTTTTTCTTTGGCCCAGGTTTTATGGTAATTTCTTAGTCGTGGTAGAAAATAACCCAACATTACATGACAGCTTGATCTTACACTCTTTATTAAACCAGTTGGGTTTCAGGCAGAGTGTGCAAGAGGCTTATAAATAGTAATGTGCTATTATACCAGCTTCTGACCTCATGCACTGTGCTTTGACTCATGATTTATTTATGTGTCTTCAGGAGACAAGTTGGTGAATGTGTCCTTTAGGGCCTCTCTGCTACTGATTGTGATACTCTGCTACTGATTAGGGCCTCACTGATACTGATACTGATACGAATTCACAAGAGGTGTAGATTTCATTTTTGCTTCCCAGTAAATCATGGCTCCCAGATTACTAAGATCTAGAGTACTGTTTCTCAGCAACTGTGTGGTACCTAGATTCCAACTCCCAGAATTCCTTCGCCTGCACAATCTAAAATAGCAGTTTTCAGAAAATAGCTTAAAGTTGACCAATAAGCCTCATATGATTAAATAGCGGACACAAAATACACAATAACTCTTGAATATTAAATTCAAGAGTCCTTAAGTGTTGAACAAGATGGAATTGTTGCTTCAAAGGTTTCTATGTTCAAGGTTTTTTTGTTGTTGTTACATCAACTTTTCTGCTATGCCAGCTGCCATAGACTGTAGGAGTCTGAGAAAACTTGAGAGACAATACCCAATTTATTTGGAGCATATACCAAACTCACATGATATTCTGTATGAATTTGGAATGAGTCCAGGATCCCAGTTTCTTCCACCCAAGTTTGGAATTGCTGTGAACTATCTGTCACCTGCTGCAATGTATCACTAAGAAACTTTGTAATAATTATTTACAAAATTTTATTCAGTTTGCTGATTGGTATAGCAGAAGCTCAGATTCTTGGTTATAGTCCTTGATTATAGTATTAGTAAAATCTACCTGTTATCTCATTGTGCTTAGCAAGTGCCAGTAAACTGTTTTTAAGCAATTTATTCTTCCATGATAGAATCTAGTCAGAGAGAGAGAGAGAGAGAGAGATTCCAGCACGTTTTACTCATTTTTATGAAAAGCACATCACATCCGTTTGGGTGCCTTAATATAAGTTGTAATTTGTAATCTGTGCCGATTTCTTTGCTTGCCTCCAATTCTAACAGTGGCTGAAGATTCTGCAAAATCACTCAATGACTCCTCTTCTGGGTTTGGAAATTCTTCCCCACCGCTGCAGCCTGCCCCGTCGAATAGTTTATCTTCTGAAAACAGATTCCATTCCCTGCCTTTCAGCCTCACCAAGATGTCAAGCACCACCAACAGTTCTATATCACACAGCCCGCTCTCCTTATCGGTTCAATCGGTTATTGGAGAAGGGACCTCTGGGCCAATCCAGGAGAGCCCACCAGCCACCACAGCCCCCATCAACATGCATGGCCTCGAAGCTGGCTCTTTAGCAGAAGTGAAAGAGAACCCTCCCTTCTACGGAGTAATCCGTTGGATCGGCCAGCCGCCAGGGGTCAATGAAGTGTTAGCCGGGCTTGAGCTGGTAATTACCGTCAGATTTGAGAACCCATGGGCAGTTCCTGCCCACCTCTTACCCTGCAGGGTCTTTTCGTTATCGCCTTTCTCTTAAATTTCCTGGCTACAGCTTGATTCTGACGTCAGGCCAGAGGCAAACTTACCGCCAGGCTGAAGCCAGCTCACAATTTTGATGTACGGATAGTCTTCGAGTTACGACTGTAATTTCGTCTGCAATTACGGTTGTAAATCATGATGGTCATAACATAGGTCTCCATCAGACCCGATTTTAATGATCCTTTTTTGCGGCCATTGTTAAGTAAACCCATTGTTTCCTGTGGGGCAAATTTTTACTGGAAACCGGAAGTAAACACTGGTTTCCGGCAAAAGTGTCTGAAATTGTGGGTCATGTGACCGCAGGCAAACAGCCATAAATGCAGGCCAGTTGCCAAGGGCCCAAAATGTCATATGATTGTGTGTGTGTGTGTGTGTGTGTCTGGACTTTGGAACTTCAAAACCGAGTCATAAGTCCCATTTGGGTGCATTGTAATTCTGCACAGTCACTGAATGACTGGTTGTAAGTCAAGAACCAGTGCTTCTATGACCCGTTGTGCTAAGTGGGGAGGGACAGATGTAAAAAGAGACACTACATCAAAGGAGACCATGATCTCTTCAGGAGCCACATTTAATCTTTGTAGTTTTGTCAGAATTTGTGGGGATGATGTGACTGTGCTGTTCAAGGGTTGGTTGGGAAGCGTAAGCGTTGTGACCGCCATTTAGCCAGGTTTTTACGGAGAGGTTTCTCGCATCGCTACAAGTTTCTATAGGTGTATAGCACTGACAGAGAAGTGCAGATTTCTTATTTGTTTTTATTCAGGAAGATGAATGTGCAGGTTGCACCGATGGGACTTTTAAAGGAACCCGTTACTTTACCTGCGCACCAAAGAAAGCTCTTTTTGTCAAGCTGAAAAGCTGTCGACCTGACTCCAGATTTGCTTCACTGCAGCCGGTGTCCAATCAGATCGAACGTTGCAATTCCTTAGGTATCGTCCACCTTTCTCTCTCTCTCTCTCTCTCTCTCCAGCTTTGCTTTAATTCCGAATTGGGGGTCGGGGGGGAACCACATTTCTAATGATCAAGGAAGGTGTCTGTGTGTGTGTGTTTGTGCGTGTGCGTGTGCGTGCACATTTGTGAGAAATAAGTGCCTGTACATGTTTCCGTCAAAACAATGTTGGTCACGAGAATGGAGAAGTGGGTGGCCTCTGTGACTTTGCTGGACTACGTAATGGGCTTTTGATATTTCCATTGTGCTTGTTGCTAATGTGGGATTATGAAAGAGAACAGATGTAGCTTTAATTTCCCGACTTGTTTTGCAGCCTTTGGAGGCTATCTCAGTGAAGTGGTCGAAGAAAACACTCCTCCAAAAATGGAAAAAGAAGGATTAGAAACAATGATCGGAAAGAAAAAGGGGATCCAGGGTCATTATAACTCCTGCTACTTAGATTCCACCTTATTCTGGTAAATAAATAAAAAAAACTGCGTTTCAAGCCTGAGATGAAGAAAACACATGATATGCCTTTTTAAAAATTCAACGAAGTTACATGAATCTAATGGCATGCACATGATATTTTTGTGACCTGATGTTATCTCTTGACTGTGGGGATCCTGTGATAGTCATACATGTGAGGACTACAAAGTTTTTCAGTGCCTTCGTAACTTTGAATCGTCATTAAACAGAGTAGTCCTTAAGTGAGGAATACTGTATATATTAGGGATTTCTTTTAACCTTGTAAGTTGCTCAGAGTTTAGTTTACACTCTGGGAAAGGCATCATGTTTAAGACACAGAATCAAAATTAATAACTACTTCTTGTCCTGGATTTTTTTCCATTTAAGTGTTTCTTTCTCTGCTGATTGAGCCTTTGGTATTTGATATGGCTCTCATTCTCTTTTCTAAGGCAAAATTTGTATTATAAGGTGAGATTAGTTGCTGGTAAGGTTCAGATTATGTAAATGCTGTTTCTGGAAACAGGTATTTGTCAGAATCTCACAGAATCCGTTAAAAGCATCTCTCTCTGCGATAGATTTTGGGACACTTCCTGACCGGAAGGTGATGTTTTTACCCCTCTCTCCTTTCCAGTTTGAAACTTATTTTTCCCCCCTGCTCTTTCAGCCTGTTTGCATTCAGTTCTGTCCTGGATACAGTCTTGCTCCGGCCCAAAGAGAAGAATGATGTAGAATATTATAGCGAAACTCAAGAATTGCTACGGACAGAGATCGTAAATCCTCTTCGAATGTAAGTACATACGAGCTTCCTGTAAAAACATGCCAGCTTCGGTGGGGAATGTCAAAAGCTTCTTCCACAAACAGGAAGAAGATGTTTGAAATGGTTTCTGGAAGGTGGAACAAGAAGCTTGAAAACCCCTTTAGTCGACCACTTCAGGCCCCTCTACAATTTTTATATGGTTTTTACCTCTTTTTGCTTGTTTCCTCCTTTTGGTTTGTGGGCAGCAGTTCAAATGGTTGTAGATAATATCGTAGACCATGTTGCCTCTTTAGATTCTGCCTCTTGGGGGCTCGGTATGCCTTTTCAGACTTTCCATCTTTTACTTTCTAGATATGGATATGTGTGTGCCACAAAAATAATGAAGCTGAGAAAGATCCTGGAAAAAGTTGAAGCAGCATCAGGATTCACGTCTGAAGAAAAAGGTAAGTTCATTCTGTAATATTGTTAATGAGGAAGAACTGAAAGGAAGTTTCATGTTATTAAACCAGAAGTCTAGATAAGATCTTACCACCACCATAATAAACTCCTTTATGTTCATTTGGTAGCCTGTCCTTTTTTTAAAAGACTGTACTTAAAATAACAAATTAATGAAATTCTACATCTGTGGATTCTTAAAATGATTAAAGACAAGTGTCAGATCATCCCCAAATCTAGAAAATATTGGTTTCCCAGTTACGTATGGTTAAGAGTTCACATTTTTAATTGCTATTAAAACCAAGTTTTGAGGCTTGGTTTCTGGCAGGTTTTGTAACTTTGTATTTTTGCTATTATTTTTTAGTTGCCTGTGCTTTGATAGCCTGATGAAACACTCTCTTTTTTTTTCAGATCCAGAAGAATTTTTGAATATTTTGTTCCATCATATTTTAAGAGTAGAACCACTCTTAAAAATAAGGTAAACACAATCTTTGGCTCACACAAGAAATTTTTTAAAGTGACAAAGAGTTATTTGTCATTTGTTATTTGTTATCTATAATTTACAATCTTGAGGATAATTTCCAACAAAAAGTTATGGCTGGGAATACCCTTCAAGCATCTCCATTACTTTTATTTGTGTTTAGTTTTGTAAACTGTGAACATTTAGCTATGCCTTTATCTTGAGAACTTGGGCATATTTCAAAAGCTCTTATTGCTGCCTGGTCTCACTTACTTAACTTCACTGGTAAATAAATGACAGTTATGCCTCAACATTGTATCTGCTATAATAGCATCAGGTGTGGAAAACTTGCGGTCAGCTCAGTATTGCTAAATTACAACTTGCAGCACTTACCTATAGACTCAGTCTATATATATAAATATAAATTTAATAGTTCACAGACTGGTACATATCACTTTTGAAATAATCTCTTAATCAATTTAGGGAATAATTTATTTCAGGATCAAATCGGGGTCGGTCACTGGGACCAAAAATCTAGTCTTCCGACCTCTTAGACTCACGTTGGAATTTTTCTCCAGCAGTGTGTGTAATTTGTTATAAATATATGAATAAATAATAATGTATTCTTATATTTATAACTAAAGGTTTGGAAAGGATCTTAAAATCCTAAGTCATCTGGTTTCTTTCCAGATGCAGGAATCTATTACTACAGGATTCTGCTGTAACCTTGAAGACAAATCTGGTTGCAATAGTAGCAGATTGTACTTTTTAAAATCAATATTAAGTGTCCCCGTTGTCAAATACACTTGTATCTCTCTTCTTAGATCGGCAGGGCAAAAAGTTCAGGACTGCTATTTCTATCAGATTTTTATGGACAAGAATGAGAAAGTTGGAGTGCCTACCATACAGCAGTTACTGGAATGGTCTTTCATCAACAGCAATTTGAAATTTGCAGAGGTTTGCAGAAAGATTCCTCTTTTTATAGTTTTACCAATCGGTGCACATTTTGCTGGCTGGTGTTGATCAGCTTGCGAGAAGCTGAAGCATGCAAGTGTCTCCACAGTAGTTCAATAAATTCTTAATTGATTAGGAAGTGATTCTTCATTATGATGAATGGGGGATTTGCTTCTTCAGTAGATATCAGAAGAACTTCTTGACGCTTTGCTTGAGCTATTTGTGCAAATGATTTATTAATTAAAGCATAGGTGGGGAACTCAACGTATCCAGATGTTCCTCAGTTTAAATTCACTGCTGCCTTGTGTGACTGGCCAGTGGAAAAGGGATTCTGGGAGTTCTAGTTCAGCATCACCTTGAGGCCCATTAGTTTCCTTCTTGCTTTAGATCAGGGTGTCAAACCTTGGCAACTTTAAGACCACTGGACTTCAACATCCCGAGGCTGTGGAATTCTGGGAGTTGAAGACCACAAGTCTTAAAAGTGGCCAAGTTGGACACCCTTGCTTTAGATTAAGTCAAAGATAGGACTAATCCGTATGACTGATTATATGTATACCAAACCTTAAGACAAGGGTCTTCAAACTTGGCAAGTTTAAGACTTGTGGGCTTCAACTCCCGGAATTCCTGAGCTAACATGACTGGAGGAGGAATTCTGGGAGTTAAAGTCCACAAGTCTTAAAGCTGTCAAGTTTGAAGAGCTCTGCCTTAAGGTTTTTATGGTTCCTTGCTTTTGAGAAAGTTATTTTTAAACTTTACATTAGGGGCATCAGGATGTAGTAAACAAACAGAGAGAATGAAGTCTCTTAGATAAAATATATATTCTTTTTCTGCTGCATTTTACTAGGCCCCATCATGTCTGATAATTCAGATGCCTCGATTTGGCAAGGACTTCAAAATGTTCAACAAAATTTTCCCTTCTCTGGAACTGAATATCACAGACCTGCTGGAAGACAGTGAGTTTAATTATGCCTCATGATAGTGCAATAAGACTGAATTTCAGTTGAAATGAATTCCACGACATTTGATGAACCTGGATACCTTCAACAATAAAATGAATCACCTGCAAAATAATGCAAAATGGAATTGCTGTGCACCATAAAAATCTTTTTTCAATGGAGATACACAAGTAGAACCAGGATCTGAAATCTTCATTGCAGACTTTAGCAGAGCCATAACAATAGTTGATTTCCAAACTGCTCCAGTTTTGTTCATAACACCTTTTCTCAGGTTCCTAAATAAATAAGTTCTAACTGCCATTAGGAAATAAAGAATACAGATATCCTAGCTCTTTAGGAAATAATCTTTTACTAGCCTGTCTGCTGGCTATTTTATTCTGTTAGGATTTTGATGTAATGTGTTTAAGTTGCACGCCCACTGTATCAACGCAGAACGAACAAGAATTAATTTTTCCAACAATTCCTGGAGAAATTGTGAGGGTTTTTTCCTCCCATTTCCCCTCTTGTTTTCACCTGTTCCTTCCTATCTGCCACACCTGTTCAATTCTCAATAGAAAAATCTAGAAGAACACAAAACTTCCAAATATGACAGAGCACATTCTTTAAATTAGTAATAGTATCTGTGCATGAATAGAGTGGGCTAATTTTCTTTTACTCAAATGTTTGATTTTCTATTTTAAAAAGAAATTGTAGGTGTGGATTCTGTTTATACAGAATGGTAGCATCCAGCACAATGGGTATTTTTCCTCTTGTAAAATGCAGCTCCGAGACAGTGTCGTATCTGCGGAGGACTTGCAGTGTACGAATGTCGGGAATGTTACGAAGATTCAGACATTTCCTCTGGTAAAATCAAGCAGTTTTGCAAAACTTGCAACACGCAGGTAAGTTGTTGTTTTTTTCTTTCTTTCTTTCCGAAATGACCTAAGAATTAGTTTTTGACGTTGCTGTCTTGTGTGAGAACTGGGTTCTTTCAGAAAGAGGCAAGAATGTAATTCCCTTTGCTAAATGTTTCTTCCCTCCATCTCACAATAGGTTCATCTTCACCCCAAAAGGCAGAGTCATAAATTCAACCCAGTGTCGCTTCCGAAAGATTTACCGGACTGGGATTGGAGGCACAGCTGCATACCTTGTCAGAAGATGGAGCTCTTTGCCGTTCTTTGTATAGAGACAAGCCACTATGTGGCTTTTGTTAAATACGGCAAGGAAGATTCGTCTTGGCTCTTTTTTGATAGCATGGCTGATCGGGATGGTATGTTTTCTCTTTTGTGAACTCTCGACTGTTAGCCTTGGCCTTAAATTAACAAACGTTTTAGTATTTAACATGGGTCACGAGACTCCTCGTGTCATGGTTCAAACAACATTCCTCAGTCTTTCAACCATGGCGTACACTTTTGTCAACGTTCCCCAGATTGTAGGGCACCTTGTTGAGAAAAGCTAGGTTGTTGCTGTAGGCCAGGGGTCTGCAACCTTAAACACTCAAAGAGCCATTTGGACCCATTTCTCACAGGAAAACAAAACACCGGGAGCCCCGAGACTTCGGTGGGCGTGGCCAACTCAACATCACTCCCACCCAGTCACATGACGCCACCACCACCACGCCTACCCAGGTTTTGTGGCTCTCGGTGTTTTCTGTGGCAAATGGGCCTCTCCTTCCTTCCCTCCCATTTCTGTCTTTTGTGTTTTACCTTCTCAGGCCAAGCAAGGATTGACTGGGAGTTGAGGGCAAGGGGAGGGGCCAGCCAGTGGTGGGATCACCCAACAGGGAGCCAGAGCAAAGGGCCCAAAGAGCCTCATGTGGCTCCAGAGCCGTGGGCTGCTGACTCCCACTGTAGGCTAAGGCCGGGGAGATTAAAAAAAATTAAATCTCTGCTTATGTTTGATAATTCCAAAAATTACCAGCACATCCAAGATGAATTTGGATGGTGGCAAGATATGGAAAATTGAAAGAGACAATATAATAGAATAACAGAATTAGAAAGAACTTTGGAGGTCTTCTAGTCCAACTCCCTCCTCAAGCAGGAAACCCTAAACCATCTCAGACAAATGGTTGTCTAGTCTCTTCTTAAAAACCTGCAGTATTGGTGCACCCACAATTTCTGGAGGCAAGTAGTTCCTCTGGTTAATTGTTCTCACTGTCAGGAAGTTTCTCCTTAGTTCTAGTTCTTAGTTCTCCATGATTAGCTCCAATCCATTTCTTCTTGTTCTGCCTTCCAGGTGCTTTGGAGAACAGGTTGGCCTCCTTTGTGGCAGCCCCTCCAATATTGGAACACTGCTAACATATCACCCCCAATCCTTGCCCCCGTTAAAATAGACAAACCTGGTTCCTTCAACCGTTCTTCACATTTTAGCCTCCAGTCCCTTAATAACCTTCGTTGCTCTTCTCTGCACTCTTTCTTTTTTGTGGAACTCATGTGATTGATTCTGAACTGGATAATTTTGGACACAGGTTGGAGATTTCAGTTGGCATGAAGTAGAATGCTTCTCAGCTGGGATTACATCATCTCCCAAAGGTGCATTTTTTCAAGAAGCAACTGGACTTTCTGGTTTTTCTTTGAAGATGTTTTGCTTCTCATCCAAGAAGCTTCTTCAGCTCTGAAGAAGCTGAAAAATTCTTGGATGAGAAGCGAAACGTCTTCAAAGAAAAACCAGAAAGTCCAGTTGCTTCCTGAAAAAAGCATTTTTGGGACAGCCATGACCTGGATGAACTGAGAATCTCCATAAGACGCGTCTTCATCTCAAAACCATCTAGTTTGGACTGTCTTATTGTCCTGCTGGAATAATCCCATGTCTTCTCTTCTCTTCCAAGGAGGTCAAAATGGTTTTAACATCCCTCAAGTGACTCCCTGCCCAGAAGTTGGCGAATATCTGAAAATGTCTCTCGATGAATTGCACTCTCTGGACTCAAGGAGAATCCAAGGCTGTGCACGAAGGCTCCTTTGCGATGCTTACATGTGCATGTATCAGAGCCCTACGATGAGTTTGTACAAGTAGACCTGGAGGATTCTCGTGAGGAAGGATAGCGGACTGTGGCCCAAGAAAGCTCAACGGAGCTGTCGGCTTCTCAGCTTGCGCATCTGTTGCTGGCAACGGATGCTTCGAAGGGTATGGAAATCAAAGAACTAGAAAGAAGAAGCAGCTATTTTAACAGGAAGGGGGAAAACGGAACCATTCTACAGTGCAGTGTTGTGTTGCTAAAACACTCAAGTGTTTTTGCTCTTGGACATGTGCGCGTGTGTATGTGTGTGTGTGTGTGTTGTTTTTTTAAAAAAATAAAAAAAAGTCTAAATGAAGCGATTGTAATGTTTAGGTTGTGTTTCAGAAAAAACTGTTTACATAGACCGAAGATTACATCCCCTCTGGAGCCTTCTGCTGATTCTTCTGATCCTGCACAGCCTAAAGAACGAGGACTATATTTTGGGTGTTGTATGTTTCCCAGCGTTGTATCCATTGTGTCTGTAAGACAAGCCTTAGGACCTTGGCATCAAGGGTTTTTTGCTTCTTATTTTGACCTGGAATAAGCTAAATCACGAATCCCAAAACATCTCTAGCGCATTGAGTTGAGTGTATCAATGCAGATATATCTGATCAGTTCCTTGTCACCCTGGACCAAGAATGCACATTGTTTTCTTCGTAGCAAACGGGTTCCTCCCAGGAAAAGGAAGAGTAATGATCCTGCAACCTTGCAGCGGTACTCGGAAGGAGCTCCAGAAGTGGCCTCCCTTGGCAAGATTGTCCTCCCTTCCACAACTTCTTCCTAAGTCCTGTTCCACGCATTTGATGCCATTTGTAAAGTCATTTCTGGGAATGTGTGGGATGAACCAGTATGATGTCTTTCAATGGATACGCCCATCTTCAAAGTTAATCCTGTCTTCAAGCTTGATTTCCATAATGAAAGAATCCTGAAAACCTGTTTTTTTTCTTTCCTAAATGCGTTTTGGAAACTTTTCAGCATGTGTTCTGCATGCTGCTTGGTCAATTTCCCCCCCCCAGAAAGTATCCAATTATTTGGAAGGTCTGAGGCTATTCTCCTTTCCTCCAGTGATGGGGGAAAGGCCCTCTGTCAGCTTGCAATTCAGGGGTGAGATCAATTCATATCGGTTCAAGAGCTGTCGTAGAGATCATTCAAAAAAGCACTCCATTAAATTATCTTTCTGTGTTCTGTTAGGTAATAGTTTATGTGTTCGCATGCTTTCGCATCTAGAGGGCAAATTTGGATTATGCAAGCAATCCAGTCTTCTAATACGTTTGTTCCACAGTTCTGACCAAGGGAATATGAGTCAAGTTTAATCCCATCAAAATATTCTTTGCTGTTTCGCGAGCAGCATAGGCTGCCTTTTATGGTTATAGCTGATTCTCCCAATGGGAACTCTTAGGAACTGTATGTTGATTGGGTGGATTTGACAGCGTCTTCAGGTCTATGACCACCTGCCACGGCCAACTTGCTGCGGAACAACTCGCCGTAGGACGAGAGTTACACTAATGTCGAAGAAGTAGTGGAATAGAATCATTAAAGAAAGGATGCCAAAGGAGGGATAAAATGAAAATATGGATGACAACAATTACAATATGTTTCGAATTATTTTAATTGTTGAATTATTCCATGGTGAGTTGGCCATGGTGAGTTTGCTGCATCGAGTTGTCCCATATCAGTCGGCATATACATTTGGGGTAAATGTACCCCATAAACAACCATATGTAATAGTAGCATGTTTACGACCTCAGTTGCTAGTTGTTATTGTGCACTTATATTTTTTTTTGTCTCAGGGAATGCCACGGAAATGAAATCTGTTGTCTGTTACATGGAAGGCGAACACTGTACTTCTTTCAGTTTTGTGCTTTAGAAATTGTACTGCCTCATTTATCATCTCAAAGGATTATATTGAGCCAGCATGTAGTTAAATCATTTGACTTGCTGTTCAAAACATTACTAGCTTGTTTGAAGTATCAATGTTGTATTGAGCATTTTTATGAACTGTAGATGTAATAGCTTTTCTGCAGTATGGAAGAAAACCTGCTATTGTTGCCTTAGGTACATTTTGAAGACAGCAGCTGAAGGCATGTCTGAGGTGAGAAGAAAAGAAAACCATGAATGAGGTAGAAACGGATTGTATGTTATGAAGTAGATTGTTTTATATATATGTTAAAAAAAAAACTTCAGGATGGATGATGGATGCTGAATGTCTCTTAAGATCAGCTTGTAGGGAAACTGATGGAGAGAGTAATTAGGCATCTAAAACTTTTTTCAATGGTTTCTAATTGCCCAGCAGGGCTACCAACTCATGGCATTAATTCTCATTTGTGTAACTCGTGATTGGATGTCCTCCTTGTTCCTACCGATCCTGCTTTTCCTTGGAATATTTGTGGGAACTCCGAGCTTCAGAACATAGTTGGGAAATTGTGGTTTGAGAACACGTAGGGCTCCAGTTGGCTTGGACTGAGATGAAAATGGCGATCTTGATGGAGCAGTAAGATGGAGGAACGTGGGCAGGAAATGAGCAGTAATTGAAAGAATTTGTGGAAAGAGATACTGATCAGAAAACAAGCTCCATCTTTTTATCAGGTTGCAGGGGTGTGGAGAATAAGGACGAGGACACATCCATACATCATCCGGAGTCGTTCTTGGGTCATCTGAGGATGTGGCTCTAATCCTAGAACAAATGTTTATGTGGAGGTGAGATCTGAATAAAACAACAGGGTTTAGAAAGCTGGTGGCCAGCTGAATCTTGGGAACTGTCTCCGTTTTGAAATAATCACATCAGAGGTGGTGTATGAGATTTAGTTTGGTGGTTTTGATATATAATGAACCTTCCCAGCTTGTTTCCTAATATTGCAGTTGGAGGGAAAGTCATTGCTGCTGACAGATTCTCCCTTTCGAATGTGCAGTGCAATAAAACCTACATGGCAATCGCTGTCCGTCCCTTTCCTTGCTCTTTCTGTTTTCTCTGTTTCATTCATCGTGATTCTGGCATTTTGATAACCACGCTCTAAAAGGTCTCCGGCAGTACTATGAAAAGCGAACTTTAAGCCATTGCCCTGCAGAAGGAACTCAACAGAAGTGAAATCATTTCGTTTTGAGGCCGTGTTTTCTATATGTCTGCACAGACTTTGGTGTTGTAAGCAAGACATTAAAAGTGTCGTCTCTTGCTTTCCCCTGGGGCTGAGATTGTCACACAGAATAGCATTTGAATCCACACGAGAACTGAATTGAATTTTTATCTTGACCTGAATTGCCTCTTTCAAGGTTCAGGATTTATTTCGTCTGCCATTGTAACAAACTTAACGTTCTGCATTGGCTTGCACAATTTTTAGGAAAACAAAAATAAAAAGATTTTGTGATTTGAGTGCAGTTGTCTCATAGAGCGTCTCAACTGAGAGTTTTAGGAAATTTTTCAGATTGTGTGTGTGAAGCCTTAATTTCTTCAAACGAGAAAAAAAAATGGTACCCTATATTATTTCTGTACTAATATTTATTAAACTCATCATTTTTGTGGCTGTGTAATTTATTTAGAATGCTGGAAAGGCATCCATGGTTTTGAGGGAAAATGATGACCACATTAAAAATTTTGTACTTTACTAACTGCTTTTGGGGATAGAAGAGAAGAACTTTTATATATGGTGTAAGAGAAAAGAGGGTTATAGAATTGAAGAAGCTTTAGATTTAAGCATACAGACCTAAGAATTACAGCCTAAAAACTTATTTATGCTGAATCCTCTCATAGGTTTTCCCGTTACGTACGTGAGCATTGGGCCTGGCATTTTGAAAGACTCCAATGTGCAAAGAAAATGACTGGAATAAATAACCCTTTGATACATTCCCAGAAGGCGTCCTCCAAAATAAGGAATTTTTACAGAGAATGTAAGAAAATGGATTTTTTGTTCCAGATGTTGAAAAGCTCCTCCTTAGAACAGAACGGCCTTGTGCACTATTGCATTTATAGTTGCTGTTTGCAGCTTCGGGGCCTTTCGTAAATGAGCGTCATCGGCATGTCCCACCCGGTGGAGAACGGAAGATGGGCAAACTTTGCTTCTAGTGCTCTTGTGTAAGATGGACCGATGGACGGTCTAGATCAGGGGTGCCAAACTCGTCTCGTCACGGCATCGTCATGTGATATATCGTGATTTCCCCCCTTTGCTAAACTGGGCATGGCGATGGCCAGTGCATGACGCATCCGGCCCGTGGGCCGAGATTTTGATATTCCTGGTCTAGATAGCCCAAAATCTGACAGCCAAAACATTCCTCTATGATCTTAGGCCTGTTATAGGCTTCTGGTTATCAGAGCTGCCATAGACACACAACACTGCATACCTTTTCATTGCCTGAAAAGTTTTAGTGCCCTCATTGCACATTCTCAACACCAATTTCAACTGTGGGTTTCTAAGCATAGGTGCATTTGAAACAAACCTACTTTTTGATTCCTTTATTATCTTGATGTTTGAAAGACAACCTTGTATCCATTTTTGTTTGCAGCTACATTAGGTTAAATGTATATATTTATATATATATATACATATATGCTCCAGATGCCACCTTGTGGAATTAATACACAACTGCTGTAATAATAACACCCCCTCTTTTTAAAAAAAGGGAGGAAGTGAACATTGGAATGCTTTGTAGTAGCATTTGGAATGCAACTGCACCACATTAATTTTTCTAAGTGCCAATTAATTTGTTCGTGTATACCCAGATGTTGTACATATTGAGGCAGTAGTATAATATCTGGGTTTTTTTTAATGCATCCAAATGTTTTAGTGCATGAGACAATTGCATTTGTACTTCATGTTTTTTCAGTAAGGTTAGCCGAAGGAAATACCATTAACTGATTAAAATATTTCACATCCTGGCTGAGCTTGTGAAATAATGAGCTCTAGTGTCTTTATGATGAAGTAAATATCCTACCCGCTTAAAATTTCTGTACAGCATTGTACAAATGAAATATTTGGGGAGATTAGAACTGCTGTCCCCTTCACTATGGATCAGTTCATTGAAGATATTAGATCTTTTCTATGGAGGCAACCATAAATTATGCTTGTAATGATAGTCCTCGAGTTAACAACTGTTGCTTTAGTAACCGTTCAAAGTTGCAACGGCACTGAAAAAGAAGGGACCACGTGTCACACTTACAAACTTCGCAGCACCCCCCTTGATCATGTGATTTAACTTTAGAGACTTTGCAAGTAAGTCATATTTATGACAGTGATGGTGTCCTGGGGTCATGTGATCACATTTTGTGACATGACAAGCGAAGCCAATAGGGAAGTCACAATCATTTTTTTCTACCTTAATTGCAGTTCTTCCCTTAACAATTGTGGCAAGAAAGGTCGTAAAATCGGACTTACTTAACTGACTTAACTGTCTCATTTAGCAACAAAAATAATTGGGTTCAATTGTGGTCGTTAAATTGGAAGCTACCAGAAGATGCCCCTTGTTCTTCATTACAAAATGGAATAGGGGAAGGGAAACAGAGTAACAGATAATCAGATTTGGAAGGGACCTTGTAGGTCATCTAGTCCAACCCCCTGCCCAAGTAGGGGACCCTACACCATTTTTGACAAATGGCAGTCCAATCTCTTCTTGAAGGTCTCAAGTGATGACGGTCTCACAAGTTCCGAGGGCAACTTCTATTCCATGTGTTGATTGTTCTCAGAAAATTTCTCCTTATTTCCAGGTTGAACCTTTCCTTGTTCAGTTTCCATCCATTGTTCCTTGCCTGGCCTTTGGGTGCTTTGGAGAATAGCTTGACCCCTTCCTCCTCTCGGGCAGCCCCTCAAATATTGGAAGACTGCTCTCCTGTCTCCCCTAGTCCTTCTCTTCACTAGACTAGCCAAGCCCAGTTCCTGTTACGGTTCTTCATATGTTTTAGCCTCCAATCATCCTCTAATCACCCTGGTTGCTCTTCTCTGTTCTTTTGCTAGAGTCTCAACATCGTTTTTATAGTGTGGTGACCAAATTACTGCTATGAAGGCTATATAGAATATGCTAGAAAGTAACAACTGCACTCTCAGTATGCTCTAGCACTATTTGAGTCCAGCCTGATAACTCCTGTTAACCTCAGTTAATCTTTTCCCCATGACCAGTAGGAGGCAAGCAATACCAAATAATTTCCTTGCAAAAATTTTTCCCACGGAATAGGCTGTGTATTGACCTTCAACAGGAGGCGTTGGAAAAATTCATTTCTGGAAAAGCAATTTTTGTTTTCTTTTTAATTGAATTTATTCTAAGGAAATTTTGACTTTGCACCTTAGTTGGTCACTAAGATTTCAAGATCACAGCAACTCATTTTTTTTCTACATTTTGCAAGATAATATCACAAGCCCTCCATGAGCGACCAAGAATAAGCATATTTGAGAGGAGAAAGTTTTAGGAAGTAAACTGGAAATCCTTTGTTTGGGGTTGTGGCTTCACTGTCTCTTGGTTCACCTCTGACTACAGAATAGTAAAATTGGGACCTTGGAGGCCTTCTAGTCCAACCCCCTTCTCAAGCAGGAAACCCTATATACCACTTCAGACAAATGATTCTCCAACCTCTTCTTAAAAACCTCCAGTTGTTGGAGCACCCACAACTTCTGGAGACAATTTGTTCCACTGATTAATCAGGAAATTTCTCCTTAGTTCTAGTTCACTTCTTTCCTTGATTAGTTTCAATCCATTGCTGCTTGTTATGCCCTCAGGTGCTTTGGAGAATAACCCCTCTCTTCTCTGTGGCAGCCCCTTAGATATTGGAACACTGCTATCGTGTCACCCGCTAATCCTTTTCATTAAATGCTCTGGTCATCAGGTCCCATCCAAACAGATCACCTTGAGGGAATTTGGCTCTGGATTGAAGGAGGGGGAAAAATGGACTTTTAATAAAGCCATTTACCTGCCATCCAAATGCCTGGCAGGCAGAAGTAAAGGAGCAAAGCCAGTTGGCCGAAGTCCCTCCTGAAACAAGAATTTATTTTAACCAGAGCGGAGGCATTTGAAGGACCAGCCTTGGAAAACACCCACTGGCTGAGTTCATTCAACTCTCGAAAAGAGTCTGAGGTTCATCTTTAGCTCCTGAGCCACCATTTTTATCTGACCTCTGCTTATCCGTGACAAAACATCTACGCAACAATGTCTTGTACGGCAACGTAGACTTATTGGGTTGGTTCTTTTGTTGTGGCTCTCCTAGTCGGCGTGACTGATTTGCAGCGTTCCACTGTTGCTTCAACATCTTTTCTCAGAACATAAAAAGTGAGTAGATGTCAAGTCAGTCATTTGTGAGACTACTTCTCGTTTTCTTCTTCGTTGAGATGTATATCTTGCTTTTCCTCCAGGGATTATTTACAGTTTTTTCCATACAAAAATAGACCTGTAAGGGCAGCTGAGTTTAAAAAAAAAAAATCAGCTAAGGCTAAGAAATCATGATGTAACTGAAGGTTGACACTAATCCTGACCTAGTCCTACTCTATAGCCACTCTGGTATATCCCTCTCGCTCTTTGCTTAGATGTTCCTTAGTTTCTATCTTTTATAGCAGAGGTCTCCATAGCTGGCTGAGGAATTCTGGGAGTTGAAGTCCACAAGTCTTGAAGTTGCCAAGTTTGGATACCCTTGTTTTATAGGGACAAAACAAAGGTTTGAGGGTAGCTTGGTTCACATTTTGCCTATCCATGGCTGTTCTACCATGACTGATGGAAGAAAATGTGTTAGCTGGATGCACACATAATATTAAGACATAAACTCTGATTTAGTACACAGTGATGGGTTCCCTCGGTGGGCTAAGGTGTGAATCATGGTTGATAAATCCCAATGGGTGGATTCCACCTGATATGAAAGTGGATTCCACCTTCCTCTTCATCATCACCCAGCCTCACGATCCATCATGATTTCAAGTGATGGGTGAACTTAGACACTGGCCAAAGAGTAACGTGTCTTGTGTTGCAGTTCTGTTTAAACTATTTCAGTTTAAAGTGGATCTTTCTCAGCCCTACAAAGAATTCCATCAAAACTGAAGCCTTCTGAGTTAATCTTTTTCTTTCTGTCTCTTATTGCACATTGTAATAGTAATAATAATAATAATAATAATAATAATAATAATAATAATAATAAAGATTATATATAGAAAGAGCATTTTTTTGATCTCAAGACCATGCACGTGATTGGCAAAAACCCAAACAATAACAACATAAAAACCCCTACTTCCAGGGCTCAATTACAAATAATCATTGAATTATGCAGCATTTAAATGTATAAAGAGTTAGTCAATCATAATTATTAATAAATGCCAAAAGATGAACCTCTGCTTCTTCCACCATCCCTCTGTTACCTTTTCCAAACCAGATAATGATCTAAGATCATGAAAATGGAAGAACAGCTGTTAAAAATGTAAGCAAAGCCCAATATCGTATGGAATCCGTCTCATAAATCCTTACCTCTAGGCCCCCATTATTGCAATCATATGGGCTCTTCCCTAATGGCTTTTCTCTCTGAATATCTAAAGAGGTAGCAATGTGTAACTGATTATCTCCTGAAAGAGAAGTCCTGGGGATCAAGTTAGCCCTCCTGAGATTTCTGCTTGATTGTGCAGCAGGGATGGCATGGAGGGGATTTAAGAGAAATCCAAATGTTGTAAAAAGATGTGGGCGAAGGATGCTTTGGAGAAGCAGCAGCTGGGAGGTGCCACCACATCTCAGCGGCTTTGGAAGTTAGAAATTGCAAAGCAGTGGCCTCCAACGTTTTGGGCACCGGGAAACAGTTCCACAGAGAAACGTTTTTTTCTGTGGACCAGAGAAGGCATGGTTTTGCATGCTGCCTGCATCCCACGGAAGGAGGCTTGGCTTGTTGGTGGCATGCTGTGGACCAGTGCTGGCCCATGGACCGGAGGTTGGGGACCCCTGTTGTAGAGAACAATCGTAGCTTGGTGTGTAAATTTAGCCAGGGGTTTGTCCTCCAAGCTTGCTGCTCATCTCTTGGACGTTTTATTATCAAACTAGGTAACATCATCAGCAGGGATTTTGGCTGAAAGGTCTTATTCGTTTGTATAGCTGGTCAGTTGGTCTTGTGACCAGTTGAATCGCAAGATTCAGAGTCCCAGATTCAGTCAACAACCTCTCTTATCAAACATGGCTTAGGATAAATATATATATAAAAAATGTGTGAGAGATGTTACCGGAAGTAAATGAGGATTGCACAATCAGGATTGTGTACTGGTCCCCAACCCGGCATGTAACAGCAATAGCACTTAGACTTGTATACCGCTTCACAGTGCTTTCCTCTGCCATAGCAGGACCCCTAATCATTATATATGAGATATCATTCAGAACCAGCTCCTTGCCAAACCTGTGGTCCTTAGCTACGGTCATCCCTACCTTCAAAAAAGGTGACCCCAGCCTGGTTGAAAACTATAGACCAATCTCACTGTGTTGTGTCACATGTAAAGTCATGGAATCAATCATTAACCAATTCATCACCCTCCACTTAGAGTCAAACAACCTACTCTCCAAAAAACAATTTGGTTTCAGGAAAAAATCATCCTGCAGTCTTTAACTCCTACACTGCAAAAACATATGGACTACTCTACTTGACCAGGGTAAAGCTATAGATGCAATTTACATAGATTTCTGCAAAGCCTTTGATTCAGTGGTACACGACAAACTTCTGTTAAAACTAAACTCTTACGGCATTTCCGGATCCCTTCATAAATGGATTACTACGTTCCTGTCAAACAGGCAACAAATAGTAAAAATAGGGAGCACTATATCAAACCATGCTCCAGTTAACAGCAGTGTCCCCCAAGGCAGCATTCTAGGACCCACACTCTTTATACTCTATATAAATGACCTTTTCAATCACCTTATTAGCAACTGCATCCTCTTTGCGGATGACATAAAACTATTCAAGACCACCGACAATGCTACTATCCTTCAAAGTGACCTTGATTATGTGTCTGAATGGTCAAACATCTGGCAACTCCAAATCTCGACCAACAAATGCTCTGTCCTACACATTGGTAAAAGAAAATCAGTACACCAAATACAAACTAGGTGATGATCCTCACTCTGCCAAGGATCTTGGAGTACTCATATCAAATGACCTAAGTGCCAGAGCTCACTGTAACAGCATTGTCAAAAAAGGCTTTAAGAGTTGTAAATCTAATCTTATGAAGCTTCTCCTCTGGAAATATCGAATTTCTAACTAGAGCATACAAAATTTTTGCCAGACCAATACTTGAATACAGCTCATCAGTCTGGAATCTGCACTGCATATCGGACATTAATACAATCGAGCGAGTCCAGAAGTATTTCACGAGAAGAGTACTACACTCCTCTGCTCGCAACAGAATACCCTATAACACCAGATTTTGAGCTTGGACAACTTGAACTACACCACCTATGGTTAGACTTAAGCGTAGCACACCACATTATCTGCTACAAGGTTCTATCAGTCAATGACTACTTCACCTTCAACCACAACAATACAAGAGCACACAACAGATACAAATTCAATGTAAACCTCTTCAAACTCGATTTCAGAAAGTACGACTTCAGCAACAGAGTGGTCAGTGCTTGGAATGCACTACCTGACTCTAACCCCCACTCCTTTAACCTCAAACTAACCACTATTGACCTCACCCCATTCCTAAGAGGTCTGTAAGGGGGGTGCATAAGCGCACCATCGTGCCTACCATCCCTATCCTATTGTCTTCATTTATTCGTACCTATTTCTTGTATTCTTACTCATGTTTATACTTATACCTATTATCTTGTAAGCGATTGGCAAAATAAGTAAATAAATAAAAAACAAAAGTCAAAGGCGACCAATACATGTTACAATCCTCCTAGCTCCCCCCCCCAAAAAAAAATCACCCCCTCCAGTCATACCATCTTCTCTGCAATCTTCTCATTCTGTTGCACGAGTGCCTCCACATGTGATGGCATTTGCACCAACCATGCATCAGGTGAAGCGGAAGAGAGAGAAGCGGAAGGCCCAGGCCAGCAGCTGTGATCTTCCCTGGCTGGGGCGCAAAAGTTGCTTTGTGATAAATAGACCTCTGTGAATATATTTCCTCCATCTTCCTTCTTTCAACTCTCCAAGTGGGAGGCCGTTTTTCATGAGGTCATCTTCCCACACCGGTGTCATTTTCTACCAAGGTGCCGTATATCACCTCTTGGAGGTGAGGGTGTTGCTGGTTGTTGAACACAGATGAGTCCGTCATGCTCCATCTGCCTTGATTTTATTTAGGGTTCCCTCAAGGGCTGGGGAAGGTGGAGAGGGAATAATAATGCTTCATTCCATCTGCTTTTCCTACAGTCAGCCCCCCTTTGAATTATCACATGTTCCGAGTGGCTGGCATATGCTATCACATAAAGTGACACGGAAGTGTTGTTCTCCAGCTGTTGTGTTGACATAGTATCCAGCCAGTCATTAACTTCCAAGAACCAGGAAGGGAAAGGTGTAGCTGAGGTGAAATAAATTGGGGGTTATTTCTGAGAATTGTCAAAGGAAGGGAATTTTTCCTCCGCCCTATCTATTATTTATGCTAGATCCCAAATCTGGAATTGACACCTAAATCTGGAATTGACACCCAAATCTGGAACTGACACCCAAATCTACGTTGGTGAGTAATAGAAATTATAGGGGGTCCTTGGCTTACGACTCCAACTTTAATTTAAAATCGGTGCTAACTAGCAACCCAGGGCTAGCACAGGTAGTTTCTGACTTACAATCTTTCATGACCATACAAAGTTACAACAGTCCTGAATTTTTTTTCAGACTTATGACAGTTGCAGCATTCCCATGGTCACGTGATCCAAATTTGGAAACTTGGCAACTTGGCATGTATTTATCCCAGGGTCATGTGATCATCTTTTGTGACCCTTGAAAGCAAAGTCTGGGAGAGACAGATTCACTTAACACAACCATGTGGTTAACTTAATAACCGCAGTGATTCACTTAACAACGGTGTGAAGAAAGGTTATAAAAATGGGGCAAAACTCACTGAACCGCTGCCTTGCTTAGCAACGGAAATTTTGAGCTCAACTGTGGTTGTAAGTCAAGGGTAAGTCAATTGTGGTCCCCAAGCTCTCGAACAAAGCAACGTTTTCGGAAAAGCAATGACATGGGTATTTCAGAAGGAACAATGTTCCATAGAGAAAGGGCCACCACCAAGAAATTCCTTTTTCTGTGGTTCCATCAGAGGTACATTCCTAATTGATGGGACCTGCAATGTGTGTCATGCCCCTGTCAGAATCTGACTCGGAGGGGGAAGCCCAACAGCTGACAGGGAGTGGGAGTGTGGCTTCATTGGCTGTGGAAGAAACTGGGGAAGGGCAAAGTCTGGCTGGGCAGAGCAGGGAAGAGGTAGAACAAGGGAGAGGGAATTCAGAGGAAGACCAAGGCCCACCGTCTCTTCATCCTAGGGCACACAGGGAGGAACGGAGAAGGGAGCAACAGGGGTTGCATGGCTTATGTGGGAGGAAAGGGCCCTGATTCCCTACATTAACGGCAGCTGGGAACACAGTGTATAAAGAAGGAAGCTGCGCACAGCAAGTTGTGAATTTATCTGGTATTGTCGTGGCTTATCTGTGTTCCCGTTGACTTCCCAACTCTGTGAGTTTTGCTGTGCTTTCAAGTCTTGGATGTTGGGGGCAAAGTTGGAGATATTAAAGGGACTCTTATTGTTTATTTGACAGTGTTGCCTTTGTGCCACGCCCCTGGCCATCACAACATGCTTCATTATATGATTAGTTGAAAACTGAATGGCCAATATCTAAAGATGCTACAGCTTTCTTCTGAATGTAGGCCATGGAATTGATTAATCTAATTAGATTAAATAGCAGTTCTTCTCTTCAATTTCAGGGTTTTAACTCCAATATATAGCTCCCACCTCCAAGGTGATCTTAACAAGATAAAGCAATGTCTGTATATGCCCAACTCTTTCAGTTAAACTTAATTTCTAAATTCCTTATAAGAAAAAGTCTGCAGGTTTTTCTTAACATCGCATCTCAGTCACGCATGGTTTGACTTTTTTTTTTTTTAATATATACCGGTATTTGCATTATTGGCATATTAAAAAAGAATGTTGTTTTTTTTTGCCAAAGCTTTGAATTCTTCAATATGACTTAATGCTTGCTGTTTTGCAATATGACAGCAGCACCGAGTTCACGCCGGTATGTTGCAATGCGAGTAGCTTTTTTTTTTTTTTTTTGGCAGTCATTATTTTATTACATCCTACGACTTATGAGTTCCAGCTGTAGCCTCCTGCTTTCATGTCTTGTGATCCCCTGTCTGCCATATGAATTGTTGATTAGATTCCCTTTGATTCAGTTGATTACCATGAATAATAGGGCAAGGAATGCTATCAGCATTTTGACTTTAACTATAACTGTTACAATTAATTATAGGTTTAATTAGCATACATGCCTGGCAGCCGAGAATATAGCATTTCATAGTTAACAGATGACCCTGGAGCTTTAGCAGGAAGTATGACACCAAAGCTTTTGTGATGGAGAATTATTAATAAATGGCTTCTATTGTTTGATGTTCTTATTTATACAAATTAGCAAGCACTACATAATCAACTTAAACTGTATAATTTATAATAATTGATTTCATTTTGACTGACCACCGGTCAGTCTCTGGAAGAAAAATGGGCCTATTAGGATAACTTTAATCCTAAACATAGCTAATGAATCCTATTACTTTAAGGTCATATTTGAAGCTTTTGTTAATTGTCAGAACCATTTTAAATTGATTAGAGCTAAATTAAATCAATGTAATGTTTAGAGAAAACAATATTTCTAATGGATGAGGCTGGGCTGACCTCAAATAAACATATTTATCAACCGATTTCAGTGAATGAGATGGCTACCAGCCGGTCTCATAATTCATGATTGTCTATAATATGGGAAATGTCACTATCTTGGCAATTAATTATGTCAGGTTATAAATCTGCTGTTTACCGGTCACTGTTTGCCAGTCGGAAGACTTTGACAATTTAGAAAGCAAACGGGTAAGGTCCTAACGTGTTTTAACATATGAAGTTTTTAAAATGAAAAAAGAGGGGGGAGGGGGAATCTAAAAGTCAAACTTCGGTTTTGGGTTAAAAATAATATCCTTCCTAAATAGTGAGCAAGAGAAATTATCCTAAGAAACATTCTAGATAGTGAGATGGGCAAGATAGAAAGCGAATGAATGAATGAATGAATGAATGAATGAATGAATGAATGAATGAATGAATGAATGAATAATTTCCCCCCACTTTATTTTATTGATTAGTCCTTGGGCCATATCAAACTTTCAGAAACAAATTATTACTAAAATCTGATGAAAGCAATTGAAAATGGAATTGGATAAAATACAATTTAAAATGAAATTGGAATAAGATATGATTTAAAATGAAATGAGAACAAAATACAGTCTAAAATGAAATTGGAATAGAATGAATGAATAAATAAACAATGCATGCAAACTTGTAATAACATCAGGTTGTGTTTTCCACAACCCTGGGATGTGGAAAAGGTGTTGAAGGAAGAGAACATAGAATAATGGGGCTGGAAGGGACCTTGGAGGTCTTCTAGTCCAACCCTGAGAGATGAAAGGCAGTGCAGCCAATGGGCAACGCATCAACGAAGAGATCCATGCAGGCAGGTTGAGATGCCAGCCTCAGGTTCCCAAGCTCTCCAGCGGGAGGAGAATCTCAAAGCCCACCCAGGAGCCCACTAGAATACAGGGAGTCCTCAATGTATGACTGCAATTGAGCTTATAATTTATGTCGCTAAGCGAGACGGTTGTTGAGGGAGTTTTGCCTGCTTTTACAACTTTTCTTGCCACCGCTGTTGCAAAGTCTCCCCGTTATACAACCTCGCTTGCCACTGTGTGTCAAGTAAATCCCTGCAGTTGTTCAGTTAGTAACGTGGTTGTTAAGTTGAATCCGGCTTCCCTCGTTGACTTTTGCTTGTCCGAAGGTCACAAAAAAGGATCCTGGGGCACTGCAACCGACATAAGTACATGCCAGTTGCCAAGCATTTGAATTCTGATCCATGGGGAATGCTACAACGATTGTAAGCGTGAAAAACAGTCGTAAGTTGTTGTAACGGTCACTAGACACTGTCGTAAATCAAGGACTACTTGTATTCTTTTCATTCTTGCAATGCCCTAACGTCCCATGGCTGGCTTCTTCTGCCTTGTTTAGCTATTCATTAGGACTTTTATTTGACTGGGGACAGGTGAACGAGGACTGAGTTTACCTGTGAATGCCTCCTTTTGGCGGCTTTTCAAAACTTAATAACTTTACCAGCAGCGACTCAGCCCCTGTTTGGCCTCTGAATTATTACTGTGGGATGAAACATTTCTTTAACCAAACCAGTCCTTTAATATCTCTCCCATCTCTGTTATTAGATGGACAAATGAATTTTCGCTTTGAACATAACACGCAGCATTGTCTGAAAATTGCCAGTATGAACCGAAGTTGGCAGGTGCTTTCGGCCTCTCCTCGTCGGTGATTGTCATTTATTATATGTTGCACCTTTATCTGTCAAACGCCGCTCTGCATGGTATTGATTTGTGTCTGCTTGCACTCAAAGGTCACTTTGATCAACATACTACAAAACCAGAAAAAGTAGGCTTCTGACATTTCATTACCTGGGTGGGGTGGAGGGAGAAACCAGAGGCCTAAAATAAATAAGAATATGTTTGAGAATCGAACGCGGTGGAGGGACTATAATTAAGAAAAAAAACTGCTCTTGGAGGTTAGAAGAGGAGGAGGAGGAGGAGGAGGAGGAGGAGGAGGAGGAGGAGGAGGAAAGGAAGGAAGGAAGGATAGGAGGAGGAGGAAGGAAAGAAGTAAGGAAGCAAAGGAGGAGGAGGAAGGAAGGAAGGAAAGGAGGAGGAGGAGGAAGAGGAGGAGGACTGTGGGGTCATTGGTGCTCTCTGAGTTTTCTTGCAGACATTTCATGACCTAACTAGGTAACATCATCAGTGCAAGTCTTCCAGTATCTCAGGGACTGCCACAAAGAAGAGTGGGGTCAACCTATTTTCCAAAGCACCAGAAGCCAAGACAATGGGTGGACACTGACCAAGGAGAGAAGCAATCTAGAACTAAGGAGAACTTTCCTAACAGAACAATCCAGGGGGGACAGCTTGCCATCAGAAGCTGTGGTTGCTCCAACACTGGAGGCTTTTAAAAAGAGATCGGATGGCCATTTTATGCCTGAAATGGCATAAAGTCTTCTGCTTGATCAGAGGGTTGGGCTAGAAGATCTCCAAGGTCCCTTCCAACTGTGATAATGTCCCAAGTTCTTAATGCCTTCTCTTTGGAATGTGTGTTTGCATAAGAAGCCAGGGGAGACTGCTGGAGAGAAAATTGCAGAACGCCAAGCAAGACATTCTCATACTTTCCTCGGGCCCTTGAAACCAAATCAGTGGCCCACTTCAGATTCCTCTTACCCTCCATTGAAGATAGCAGAAACTATTTCAGCTCTCTAAACTGATGATTATCTGGGGTGTCAAGCCACACATGTTCAGCCTACAGCTATGTTTATAACATCAAATCGCCAAGTTTGCCTCGCGGTTCCCTTCGATTGCTATCCTAGGTTGTACTCGGTCTCTTTTTGGGGGTGCGGGGGTGTTCCTGCTTCAGATTTTGGGGATGAGTTAAGCTGATTGTGACAATTAATAATCACCATTTATTATCTGGACCTGCAATTGGAGGATGTTGAGAGTCTAGAAAGAGCGCAGAGAAGACCAACACAGAGACTAAGAAAGTGTTGTGGTTCGCCAGCAGCAAGTGCAGACGGCTGAGGTCTCGAAGAGCGAGGACTCAGATGAGGGGCCTGCGTGTGATGCAGGGATGGGGCCAGGACCATCAGGGAGTGGAATGCTGCCTTCGGAGATTCTGGAGGCTGGCAGCAGTGAGGAAGAGTTCCCCGAGGAGCCTGTGCCCAGTGTGCATGCATGCAGGGCTGCTTGAAGGAAAGAGCAGCTGCAGCAGCATGGGTGACTCAGGAGCAAGACTGCAAAGTAATGGCCCCTCCCTTAAGAGATAAAAGCCAGCTGAGAAACCAGAGTTCTTTGCAGGAAGCAAAGAAGTTTTTACACTCAAGCCTCATGGACGTTCAGAATATCTTAGTTTGTGTTTGGAGACTCTTTGGGTTTGAAATATTTCTTAGTAACTTTATCTAGTGTTCTTGGCAGCCTTGCACCACCTTGGCAAGGCTCGTTCTTATCAGAGACAATTCGTTTGAAACTGCCTTTTAACCGTGAAGGAACGCAATTCATAAAGAATCATTAAAAGGTTTTGCTGTTATCTCTGTTTCGTGTTTGTTTCCTTGGAACAAGGTTCGGGTCAGAACAGGAAGCGAAGGCTAAAACATACGAAGAATGGATTCAGGAATTGGGTGTATCTAGTTTAATGAAAAGAAAGACCAAGGGGTGACATGAAGACAGTGTTCCAATATTGGAGGGGCTGCCCCAAAGAAGAGAGAGAGTCAAGCTGTTCTCCAAAGCCCCCGAAAGCAGGACAAGAAGTAACAGATGGAAACTAATCAAGGAGAGAAGCAACTTAGGACTAAGGAGGAATTTCCTGAGAGTGAGAACAATTCATCCGCGGAACAATTTATCTCCAGAGATTGCGGGTGCTCCAACGCTGGAGGCTTTTAAGAAGAGATTGGACGGCCATTTGTCTGAAATGCTATAAGGTTTCCTGCTTGAGGAGAGGGCTGGACTAGAAGACCTCCAAGGTCCCTTCGAGCTCTGTTCCTCTGCTGCTGATTTTGCTTCGGGGCTTTCTTTCCTCCCTCTTAGTATCCCACATTACGCCAAAGTCTTGGTACATGTTATGAAAGGAGCATTTAAATAACCTTCCTACTTTTTCAGGGATCTTAAATCCGTTCCCCGACTCTCGTGTCCCATCCTCGGATTTGTTTTCCAGCTTCACCACTTAGCCCCAAATCCCAAACGACCCTTTTTGGGAAGCGCTTCCAGAGACTTTTGACAAATGTAGTCATTCGGCCTTTTTTTTGTTTTGGCTTTGTTTTGCACTTTTGGAAGGTTGGCCTTCGAATTGGAAATTGGAAATTTCCCGGCGTGTGATTCGACTTTAATAGAGCATAACAGGAACAAATCCTCACCGATCCAAGCAGGGCAGGAAAGGAGGAGACGGGTGGCGAGAGCGAGACGTTTTCTTGTCACGCAAACCGCTGGTGGCATTTCTTCGCTTGCTTTGCTTGCTTAATTAGCCCAAAGCTGAAGTTTCCAGGTCTTTCAAAAGGGGCCGTTAATTCCCAGCCCCTCCCCTCCCCCCTCCCCAGTTTTTTGCATATGACATTAATGCAGCTGGAGCTGGTGTCAATCATATTGTATTGACTCTCCAACTTGTAAACAAAGGCACGAGACAATTACAGGTTCAATAAGATCACTGGCTTTGCCAAGACCTGCCAATTTGCTCTTTATGGCTCAGGAGACAAAGACTCGACACCCCCCTGTGCCCCCCACCAAAAAAAGTCCACATCGGGGGAGGAGGCAGGAAGAAACTCTTTTTATATTAAGCAAAATACATCCTCTGCTATTGGAAAAAAAGAAAAGCAAAAACCAAAATCAAACCATCTTTTGTTTGCAAAAAGAAGGAATCTGAAGCGGCGTCGTGGAGACTGTTCTCCTAATAATTGGCCCAAAGTCACCCAGCCGGATTTCAGCCCAAAACAGGACTAAAACTCCCAGTCTCCTAGTGCTTGGCCCAAAGTCACCCAGCTTTCATGCTTAAGGCAGGACTAGAACACCCAGTCTCCTGGTGCTCGGCCCAAAGTCACCCAGCTTTCATGCTTAAGGCAGGACTAGAACTCCCAGTCTCCTGGTGCTCGGCCCAAAGTCACCCAGCTTTCATGCTTAAGGCAGGACTAGAACTCTCAGTCTCCTGGTGCTTGGCCCAAAGTCACACAGCTTTCATGCTTAAGGCAGGACTAGAACTCCCAGTGTCCTGGTGCTTGGCCAAAAGTCACCCAGCTTTCATGCTTAAGGCAGGACTAGAACTCCCAGTCTCCTGGTGCTGGGCCCAAAGTCACCCAGCTTTCATGCTTAAGGCAGGACTAGAACTCTCAGTCTCCTGGTGCTCGGCCCAAAGTCATCCCTCCGGCTTTGATATCTATGGCAGACTAGAACTCACAATCTCCTGGTTTCTAGCCTGGTACCTTATCCACTTGAACAAATTGTCATTTGCCGGATGTTTTGCTGTTGATTGAACTCTTCCTGAAATTAATCATTTAATTCTGACAGCTCTCAATCCAAGGCCCCAATTTCAGCCCGGCAGCCAAAAACTTTTTTGCAAAACGTATAGATATGGTTTTGACTTCCCCTCCCCTGCCCCCCCTGCCACCCCCACTACTTCCACACAACATGTGATCTCCTGCGCCGTCCCTCCCGCCTCCCTGCATGCATTAAACAAATTGCACAGCTGAATAGCTTTTCTTAAAAACTGGACATCCACCAAAAAGATGTTTGGCAGGAAAGACAATTCAGCGTTCTTCTTTTAACAATGGACCGACTGACTGGCACATTTGAAATGCAAGGGGATTTTTTTTTAACATTTTTAATTTTTTTAATTTTTGGTGCGTCTTTGTTCCTCTTTTCACCCTTTGAGCTGATAAACAGGAACAATGGGAAACAGCTGGGACAGGAAAACATTTGAGGTTTGGATTTCCAAAGCCAGCAAGAAGCATGCGTGCCAGTTTGCATCTCCTGCTTTTGAGGGGTAGGGGGTGGGTAGTTGGCAACCGAGCTGGGTTTTTTTGGGGGGAGAGAAATGAGAGAAATACAATCCATATTTTTAAATCAAACATTACATATTTATTAATGTGCAGCTGTCCTTTTGTTGCGCGTGATTGCTACACCCTCCACGCCTGTTGGATGTAACACACTCTGTCCATTGGAGTGGGGGATGGAGAGAGGGAGAAATGGTCTTCTGGAGTTGGGGATGAATCTCTAAGAATGGGAGAACTCGGAGGAAGGAGGTTTCTCGGGGCCAAACAGGGGACGAGGCATGTGCCTCGTGGGGATTTGATTAAAACCACACCTCCTCTGCTGGGGTGTGTGTGTGTGTGTGTGTGTGTGTTCCAGTTTTCAAAGGCATTTGATGCTGCAGAAGTCAGTCTATACCTCCCCCCCCCCCTCAGTCCCACTTATCAATTGAATCTGTCTTTTCATTCAGATATATATTCAGGCATAGGGGTGCTTTATTAGCCAGGATTCAGCTGTCTTTTGGTGGGGCCTGGCTTGTCAATTCTCCAGCCCTCTTTTTCTACTCCAGATGGACGCAAATGGAGATAGGGCCACCCTTTTGTGGGAGAGAGAGAGGGAGGGAGGAAGAATAAGAGAAAAGAAGGGGGAAGGAGGGAGAAAGGAAGGAAGGAAGAATAGAGGAAGAAAGGAAGGATAGGAGAAAGGAAAGAAGGGAGGGAATAGAGAAGGGAGGGAGATGAAGGAAGGAAGGATAAGAGAAAAGAAAGGGGAGGAAGGAAGGAAGGAAGAAGAAAGAATGAATAGGGGAAAGAAGGAAGGAAGGAAAGGAGGAAGGAAGGAAAGGAAGAAAGAAGGAGGAAAGGAAGGAAAGAAGGAAGGAAGGGCCAAAGGAAGGAAGTATAAGATAAAAGAATGGAAAGGAGGAAGGAAAGAAGAAAGAAAGAATAGAGGAAGGGAGGATAGTAGAAAAAGAAGGAAGAATGGGAGAAAAGAAGGAAGAAAGGAAGGATAGGAGAAAAGAGTGAGGGAGTGAGGTAGGAAGTGTAGAGAGAGGGATGAAGGAAGGGAGGATAGGATGGAGGGAGGGAGGGAGGGAAGGATAAAGGAAGGAAGGAAAGAAATTCAACTCCAACAGTTGCGTGAGTTGAATCTGAACCTTTTGGCTTTCCTGATAAATTTTCCAATGGTCCAGAGGCTGGTTGGTTTTATTTTGCTAGAGTTTGGACTTGCCTTTTTCTTTCTCATACAAACCTAGAACATTCGCTCCGCTTCATGAATAAAAGGAAAGAAGAAATGGGAGGACCTGAAGGAAGCCAAGGCAAACGACTCGCAGGATTACTTCAACTCCGCCTGTGATCTTCGCCTTCAGGGGAAAGTTTTCAGGCCAACTCGGCGGGTGTCACGGCAAAGATTCCCGCCCGTTCGTTTCTTCCAGGGTTTGGCATTGTCAATTTCCATTGACTGCCGACTAAAAGGCGTACTTTATCATCATTTGTCTGGCGCAGAGACCGTCTTTGATGCTGCTGCCTTGATTCCTCCTGGGCTGCAGCTGTCATAACTTCATTGGCTTTATAGGGGCGAATCCCATTTCCCGGCCCCCCTTGGTAAATTACCTAATAGACTCTGTTTGCTTTTAATATTTGTTATGCCGTGCAGGAAAAAAATAGCTGTTGACACGGCAAGGGATGGATAGGAGCTCTGGGCGTCTTAAGGTTGGCTGTCAAATATGCATACAGGGGCAAAGAAAATTTGCAGAAGAGATGAAGGGAGCAAAAGTCAGGTGCTTTATTCATTATCTACCTCCTGCTTTCCACTCGTCGGCTAATAGTTCTTTCCATAGTACTTTCCACCGGGTAGGTACCTTTGTGCTTTGCAGATCATACCTACATACATACTGAATAGTGCTGGAAGGGATGGTTGAGGTCTTCTAGTCCAACCCCCAAGCTCAAGCAGAAGACCCTGTACCACTTCAGACAAATGGCTGTCCAGAGTCTTCTTAAAAGCCTCCAGTGATGAAGCACCCACAACATCTGGTGGCAAGCTGTTCCACTGGTTAATTGTTCTCAATGTTAGGAAGTTTCTCCTTAATTCCTGGTTGCTTCTCTTCCTTGATTAGTTTCCATCCATTGTTTCTTGCCCTGCCTTCTGGTGCTTTGGAAAACAAGTTGAACCCCTCTTGTTTGTGGCAGCCCCTCAAATGTTGGGACACTGCTCTCATATCACTTCTGCACCTTCTTTCCCCTCTCTCCCCCTTTCTCTTCCTCTCTCCCTCCCTCCCTCCCTCCCTCTCCCTCCCTCCCCTCTCTCCCCTTCCTTCTTGGTGGCTTCTACTGATTCCGTACCACTGCTATGCATTCAGACACATCAGCATTGTGCTTTGTAAAATATACCTTAACCAAATCTTAATGCAAGCGAGCAGGTAAAAATCATGTCTCAATTCTGCTTGGAAACAAGGTGAATAGAAGAGAAGAGAGTAGAAGAGAGTAGAAGAGAAGAGAAGAGAAGAGAAGAGAAGAGAAGAGAAGAGAAGAGAAGAGAAGAGAAGAGAACCATGAGAATAGAATAGAATAGAACAGAACAGAACAGAACAGAACAGAACAGAATAGAATAGAATAGAATAGAATAGGATAGAATAGAATATTAGAATAGCATAGCATAGCATAGCATAGCATACTTTATTGTCACTTTGAATATACACTAATTGGCATGCATTAAAATGAAACTATGTTGCATACAGCTCTCAAAGGGTCTCCACCTCTAATATAAACATAAACATGGCACGATAAATAAATAAATACAAAATTATGCATATACCCACATACATTATAGATCTGTAACACCCAAAAGTCGAGGGTCTTTTAATCGAAACTCATTCCATCAGTTTTCTTAAGATGATGCCCAGGCATTTCAGACCAGGTTCAGTTCACCAAGTTGAACACAGTCAATCAATCAGACCAGAGCTAGAAGGGACCTTGGAGGTCTTCTAGTCCAACCCCCTGCTCAAGCAGGAGGTCCTATATCAGGGGTGTCAAAGGAACATGCAAAGGGCAAGCTTTGGGTTTTTAATCTCAACAGTCAAATCTCGCCCTTGCACGACAATTCTTGGAACGTCGAGGACTTCCTTGAACAATAGAAAACCTATCAAAGTCCTTTGCTTTCCACGCACTGTTATCGCTGGCCATGAAAGAGTGCTATTTCCTCCTGCCTCTGCTGCTGCCCCCAAACTCACCCCAGGAGGACTTTCCACGAGCAGATGGCAGCGGTGCTTCTGAATGAGGAGTAAACCAGCATCCCCCCCACCCCTCTGCCATCTGCCCAGCACATTGAGTTGCCAGTATCAGGCGCTGCATTTTAATAAACTAGCAGAGTGGACTTCCCTAAAATCCCCTGGCTCTCTCTTGGAGTTTGCTAAGGGTAGCCACTTCTGGCAGATTTGCTGTTATCAGGGGGACCTGTTGGATGTGCATAACGGAGGGCCTCGGGTTAAGGCCTGAAGGATGTTTATCCTTTGGATCAAAAAAGGGAGAGGAGGAAGGAGAGGAGGAGGAAAAGGAGGAGGAGGAGGAAAAGGAAGAAGAGGAGGAAAAGGAGGACAATGAAAGAGAGGAGGAAAAGGAAAAGGAGGGAAATGAAGAGGAAGAGGAAAAAAGGAAGAGGAAGAGGAAAAGGAGGAAGAAGAGGAAAAGGAGGAAGAGGAAAAGTAGGAGGAGGAACAGGAAGAGGAGGAGGAGGAAAAGGAAGAAGAAGAGGAAAAGGAGGAAGAAGAGGAAAAGGAGGAAGAGGAAAAGGAGGAGGAGGAAAGGAAGAGGAGGAGGAGGAAAGGAGGAAGAGGAAGAAAGGAAAAGAGGAGGGAAAAGAATAGGAAGAGGAAAAGAAAGAGGAAGAGGAAAAGGAGGAAGAAGAGGAAAAGGAGGAAGAAGAAAAGGAGGAGGAGGAGGAGGAGGAAAAGGAGGAAGAGGAAAAGGAGGAGGGGAAAGGAATAGGAAGAGGAAAAGGAAGAATAAAAGGAAGAGGAAAAGGAATAGGAGGAGGAAAAGGAGGAAGAAGAGGAAAAGGAAGAGGAAAAGGAAGAAGAAGAGGAAAAGGAGGAGGAGGAAAAGGAAGAGGAGGAGGAAAATGGAGGAGGGGGAACAAAAATGCAGTCGCAACTTTTCATAGGGCTATCAAGTCCTTCCAGACCTCGTGAGACAAAACATAAAAATGAGCTACAGAAGAAAGAACCGTTCAGGAAGGCCTCTTTGAAACTTGTCCCGTCTCTTAAAAAAAAAAGAAAAAGAAAAAAATAAAGTTAAAATGCCTTTTTGTGTACATTGTGTGTTTTGCTTTCCGAGCCAGAAGGAAGATCCTATACCCGGACATCAAGTGTCACAAACTTTCAAGGTTATAGAGATACGAAGAAGGAGCTTATTGCATTGAAGATGCAGAGCCAGGCTTCCCTTTCCCCCGTCCTCTTAGCCTGGGGGATGATAAGGTCTTAAGTCCGCTCAGTTTCTGGAGATTGTTCTTGTATTTATCATATGACTTCTTAAGCCCAGGATGAATATGTAAATCGTTCTCGTTGTTGCCTTGCTGCTAACGTAAGAGGACGTCGGGTTTGCACCTGGGCAACCCCGCGTTCTAAAATTGATTAATATTTGTTTTCAAAATGACACGGCGGTGATGTATGGATCCTTTTCCAACTTAAATTAATACTTTGAAGAGATGAATGGTCTCAAATGGAGGATGTGAAAGTTCAAGCCGGGGAAATTTGCATATTTATATTACAACCAACTGATAATAATTGTTGAAACAAAATGTAATGTAGTTCGTTTTTCATTTTAATCTGGTCCTACTCAAACACAGGACCTCATTAACTTCATGCAACTAATACGGCGCTATCGGTCCGGGTAGAACAGGTTTCCCCTGAATTTATGAATTTCAAAGACCGGTTTTCATCAGCGTTACAACAGGTGGGTCGGGCACTGACCCCTGTGCTTGTAGAGGACTGTGTGTGCCACAAGAAACTCAACTTATTGGAAAAATCTAACTCTGAAGGAATCCTGCGGGCTTAGACTAATTCATTAGCTGGGGATGTTGGAAGGATCGTTCTCAAAGCAGCCTTTGAACCAGATGAAATTAGATACAAATTTCAAACAAAGTATCCCCTCTTGTTCTGCTACCTCCCTGGTAAAATTAAGATTCTCTAGATAAGGAGGGGAAAATGGAAAATAGGGTAGGTATGTTTTTGTGGAGGGAGAGCCGGTAACAGCTCTTGCAATTTCTTTTATTGTTAGGTTCTTTTCTTAAGATTGGGTTGTGGGACATACGTACCTAGAGTTTGCTGGACCATGGTTTGCTTAAGTCTGCATTACTATTACTATTAATCCTCCCATCCTTCCTTTCACCCATCTCCTCCCACTTATGACTGTATGACTGTAGCCTTGTTGCTTGTAGCTGAACGATTTTTATTGACTGTTTCCTAGTATGATTCGACTGCTTATTGTACCCCATGACTATCATTGTTGTACCTTATGATTCTTGACTCTTGACGAATGTATCTTTTCTTTTATGTACACTGAGACCATTTGCACCAAGACAAATTCCTTGTGTGTCCAACCACACTTGGCCAATAAAGAATTCTATTCCTATTCTATTCTATTCTATTCTATTCTATTCTATTCTATTCTATTCTATTCTATTCTATTCTATTCTATTCTATTCTATTCTATTCTATTCTTTAACCCACCTTGGGGTTTTGTATAACAGACTGAAGTGGTAATTAATCACATGAGTTGAGTTCACAAAACACGTTAGTTATCTGGATTTTGCTTCATTATGCATAATCTTGCTTTCGTCAACATATATAACATGCATCTACAGCAACTTTCAAAGATGTCTATGGAGATTCCCAGTCATCCAGGCCATGATACCCTCAAATATCCTTTATCAAGGGGCAACTGGACTAGGTTGTTGAAGATGTTCCTCTCGTTTTTACATTCCGATGAACTGAAGAAACACTGAAGCCTACCACCTATGGTTAACCATTTGAGTCGTGGCCTTTCTCTCTTATAGAACAACATATTCAGATGTACATTTTTGGGAGGGATGTGGTTGTTTTGACTGGAATTTGTGATAAAAATCTAGAATGATACAATCCGTATCTTCACAGTTCAGGCATGGTGGTGTTTTGGATTCTGAGCCAAAGTCAAAACGAAACTCAATGAGTCTTTTTCTGGATTGGAATGAACACTATTTTCTTCGGTTGTTGGCATTGCCTTGCTGGAATTGGCTGGTTTCTAATTGTGTACTTTTCTTTTATGCTTAAGTGTGACAAATAAAGTGAGTTTGATTATAAGTTAATTATGTTGTGATGTTATGGGGTTGACATTATTTGTTCTTAATAAGGATGCTTTAATTCTGGGGTATGGATGCTCTTGTTTCAGACTTACTGCGCAAGTCTTATTTATATATTTTTCATATACAGCAGATATTTTCGATTTATTGTGACCTACCTTGAGCTGATAAGGTAATGATAGCATATAAATTCAATAAATAAGTTAAAAAAGACATTCTTCATATGTATTTATCTATTGAATGTTTACCTAATGCAATCAAAAGATTTTTAATGGTTTCTGATATCATTTTGCAAACATGGGTTGGGAGTCAAGAATGCAACCTAATGCAAGACTGCATTAAACACAATTAATATTACAACGTGCATTGCAGTAGATATTCATACCTCGGCTTTATCAGATTTGCATATTATGTACGGCCTAGTATCAAAGCGGAGAAATAATATTTTGGAGAACATAAACAAGGAGAAAGAGTCCCACCTATTAGGGCCACTCCAGGAAATTATCCTGCATTTCGTCCCTACCAGTTCTCACCCAACTTGATGAAAAATAAGTAGCATAGAACTTCTTTCTAAGAGAAGGTGATTTATAGAACTTCTCAAGGCGGGGAGGATGGTATCCTTGCACTTTTTTAGGAAGAGATGGTGACAGGATATGTGTGAATGCCTTGACTTTCAATGCATGAGCTTCTCTGCCTTGATTGACCGAAGGAGTCTCCACACTTGGCAACTTTAAGAATTGGGGACTTCAAGTCCCAGAATTCCTCAGCCAGCCACTACAGCTTCCCTGGTTTTTCATGTTTAATTAAACCCCAAGCAAAAAGGCTTCTAGGGGCCTTCTTTTTCTTTTGAAGGGCGGGGTCAATCTAAGGGCCTGATAAGCAGGAATGGATGGAAACTAATCAAGGAGAGAAGCAACCAAGAGCTAAGATAAATTTCCTGGCAGTTAGAACAATTAATCAGTGGAACAGCTTGCTTCCAGAAGTTGTGGATGCTCCAAACCCTGGAGATTTTTTTTAAAAAGAACTATTTGTCTGAAATCTATCGGGTCTCCTGCTCGAGGAGGGGGATGGACTAGAAGACCTCCAAGGTCCCATTCCACTCTGTTATTCTGTTCTGTTTGCAGTGGGATGTTTGCCATCACTAAGAAGCAAATCCCACCATCGAGAAGTGGTTGGAGAAGGTTATATCGGAGAAGTTCAAAGAAATACAGCTCACCGCTGACACCTCGAAGCCTTTTCCCCTCTACTACATATCTCATTCTGTTCTCACCTGTAACTTTGGCACCTCATGCAGCTGGGAATCGGCATAGGGAGTCCCCTTGCTCAAAAATATTGCTGGTGGAATTTCACGGCTCTGGAATATGTGTGGAGGCGAATATTAATTTCAGGAGTTGGGGATGGCAGCTGGCCTACAGGGATGGCGCTGGTTGGAGAAGCTTGTTGAGGTTCCTCAGGATTGAGGCTTTGTGTAAAGTCAGCTTGCCTTCAGAAATTGTGGGTGGAGAGGCCCGTTGACTTGAGTTGAGGTTCTTCAGGATTGAGGCTTTGTGTAAAGTCAGAAGTTGTGGGTGGAGAGGCCATTGACTTGGGTTGAGGTTCCTCAGGATTGAGGCTTTGTGTAAAGTCAGAAGTTGTGGCCATTGACTTGGGTTGAGGTTCCTCAGAATTGAGGCTTTGTGTAAAGTCAGCTTGCCTTCAGAAGTTGTGGGTGGAGAGGCCCGTTGACTTGACTTGAGGTTCCTCAGGACTGAGACTTTGTGTAAAGTCAGAAGCTGTGGGTGGAGAGGCCATTGACTTGAGTTGAGGTTCTTCAGGATTGAGGCTTTGTGTGTAAAGTCAGAAGTTGTGGCCATTGACTTGGCTTGAGGTTCCTCAGGATTGAGGCTTTGTGTAAAGTCAGCTTGCCTTCAGAAGTTGTGGGTGGAGAGGCCCGTTGACTTGGGTTGAGGTTCCTCAGGATTGAGGCTTTGTGTAAAGTCAGAGGTTGTTAGGGGCTCCATCACTTGAGGCTTTTAAGAAGAGACTGGACAGCCACTTCTCTGGAATGGTATAGGCAGAGTCTCTTCCTCAAGCAGAGGGTAGGACTAGAAGACTTCCAAGGTCCCTTCCAAACTCTTTAGTCTCTCCACCCCCACCCCCCCCCATTTTTTCTGCCCACCAACTCAGTGGAGAAAGTTTAAAGCTTATTTATGCTCAGGAATTACATACCGGGGAATATAATACAGACACTGGGATCCTGTGAGACCAGAGTTCCTTCTGCCTATGGAGATGGCTTCCCTGTTATCACAGGAAAGCCATCCAGCCAATAGCTGGAAACGCCGGGCTATTCCTATCCCTCGTCTCTCTCCAGCCGAGTTAATCAATGGCTATCCCGAGAAAGCTTGTTATGGCATGTTATGCATCGCGGATTTTGATCATATCAATCATAATTGAGTCAGATGTAATCCATCTGACTTTTGCTCCACTGGGGTCATCAGGGAAGTGATGCCTCACTTCACATCAATTACCCCGCAGAGCAAGGAGGTGGGTGAGCAGTTCTCTCTGATGGTTCCCAGCTATAAATAATTGTATATTGCCGGTAGTTAAGCTGGCTCTTGGGCACACTACACTACCATGAATTTTCATTTACTTTATCTAGGAAGCTGTTAGGCCTAGTGGGTTGAAATAGGGGGAAGTTTTATGGTTTTATATCAATCTTTCCCATAAAGATGTTTGATTCTTACACTTACTGTTCCCGTTACAGCCGCACAGCCAGCTTGAATTATTCTTGAGTTGACGCCTACTCTATAAAGCAATTAAGACTATTTCCAGATTAAACTAATGGAAGAAACATGGTGGGGAAAAAAAAAAAAGATGCCAGAGGCCACAGTGAATAATTGGAAACTTATATAAAATATGCCAATAGGAACCAAAGCGAGGTGAAATATTGCCAGGGCCACCTGTCCTATTGCTGAGAAGATGAATCCGTTGCCATGGATGGAAGAGTTTAGAAGACATGAAAGAGCAGCAAAATATTTTGGTGTGCAATTATTGTGTTTTCATTACCAGGATACAGAATAATAGGATTGAAAGGGATCTTGGAGGTCTTCTAGTCCAACCCCTTGTAGGAAATCCTACACAATTCCAAACAAATGGCTGTCCAATCTCTTCTTAAAAACCTCCAGTGATGGAAGATCCATCACTGTTCCACTGATTTAATTGTTTTCATTGTCAGGAAATTTCTCCTTAGGCTCAAAAGCTGGCTGGTGGCTTGGGGCCAATCACCAGGAGACTGGGAGTTCTAGTCCTGCCTTAGACATGAACTCTTGCTGGGTGACTTTGGGTCATTCCCTCCCCGCTCTTAGCCCAATCCACCTCAAAGTTTGCTGTGGTGGGGAAAATAGGAGGAGGAAGGTGGGTTGAATATGTTTGCCACTTGAGTTATTTCTAAAAAAATAAGGGATAACTTATTTGTGATAAAATGTGTGATAAAATAAGTGGGGATATCAAATAATAGAATAAATAAAAGTAAAATAAAATATATACTGAAATTTGCATTCCCATAAGCATATACAATGACTTGTAGTCTCATGGGTTCAACTAGTAAAAATCTAAAACCAAGGATGGAGCATCTTAAAGGCGCTTACTCCCCATATCATTCATGCTGTTTTCTTGGGGGAGAAGGAAGATTGGAAAACCCGCGGTCAGAAATGGTACGTTTTGGGAACGACCGTATTAGATGACCTCTTGGGGTTTTGAAGGAAGCACCAACCGCCTTTCCTTTCTTCGATACAAACACTCTCATTAAAGTCATTCATGTTCCAGGCCGTTTCAATGCCTCTTGTTTGGTACATCTGTGCCTGTTATTTAAGGTTGCTCAACTTGTGAATAAATCATAATGGATAATTGAAGATCTATCTGTAAAGGCTGGCTATCATAGTCTTCCATATTTGTCAGAAAGAGTTTTCATTTCCTTCCTTCCTTCCCTTCTTTCCTTCTTTCCTTCTCCCTCCTCTCTTTCCCTCTCTCCTTCTTTCCTTCTCATCTTTCTTTCTCTTTCCTTCCTTTCCCCTCCCTCCCTTCTCTCTCTCCCTCCCTCTTTCTTTCTTTCATTTTCTTTTTCCTTCCTTCCTTCTCCTTCCCTTCTCTCTTTCTCTCTCTCCTTCCGTCCTTCTCTTTCTTTTTCCTTCCTTCCTTCTTTTCTCTTTCCTTCCTCCCTTCTCTTTCTCTCTCTTTCCTTCCTTCTTCTTTCTTTTTCTTTCTTTCTTTCTTTCTTTCTTTCTTTCTTTCTTTCTTTCTTTCTTTCCTTCCTTCCTTCCTTCCTTCCTTCCTTCCTTCCTTCCTTCCTTCCTTCCTTCCTTCCTTCCTTCCTTCCCCCTCCCAATCTGGCAAATCTTGCAAACGGTCATATGGAACAAATAATCACTTTTCCACCCTCCCCTCCACCCTTCATCCCACTCTTAAAAATGCAACAAAGGACACACACACACACACACACACACACACACACACGCACACACACACGAGCTGTGGTCTTTGTATAACAGTTAACATTGTCGCTAGTAATCAATTTATTTCATTGGGAAGGACAGTAACCTCATGATGAGTCAAAGACCTTTGGAAAACGGTACATCTGTGCCTGTTATTTAAGAATACTCTCTGGCACAAAAGGGTGGAATACATTAGAAAACAAAAAATATGTCAGCGTACAGAAAGGACCTATTGTTATCTCTGACACAGAGAGTTTGAGACGTGGCAAATGACACGGGATGTTTCCCCCCTTGTTTGCCAGTCTCTGTAATAAAGTATTTTTTGGGTGAAAACGCTGTAATTGATACCCAGAAGACAAGGGATTTAGAAGCCCGTTTCCCTCCCCGGCGATGCCAACCATATTGTAGCTGGAACACACTTCTCCCCCCCCCTTTTTTTGGGTCAATATCAGGAACCTTAAAGCAGAATCGATAGAATCCTCTTCTAATGCTTGGCTTTAATGGCAGCTGCTTTGATGTGTGGAGGGATCAATGCTTGTTTGCCTTCAATAGGAGCTGAAAACTCCAGGGAGGTTTTGGGGAAACCAAGTCATCCCTGGATGAGTCCATGGCCTACATTTGACATCCGTGGCTCTCATTCCCTCCCCCTCACCTCTTTATTTATTTTCCTAGGGCTGCTGTTCCAAATAAGCTTGCATGGGAGGGGTCTCGTTAACCTTTCCTTTTCCTGCAGTGCATCGTAGCAGAGGTTGAGACTTAGGTGTTAGGGCAGAAGTGGTCTTCAGCAGGTTCTGACCAGTCCTGGATAACCGGTAGTGGAAATTTTGAGTAGTTTGGAGAACTGGCCAATCCCACCTCTGACTGGCAGCGCCAACCCCATCTATCCTCTGCCTCCCATTGAGTCCCAGCTGATCGGCTGGGTCTTCGTTGGTTGCCCTGCACAGGAGAACGGAGCTGGGAAGCAGGTTAGTAGGGTGGGGAATAGGGATTTTGCAGTATCCTTCCCCTGCCACATCCACCAAGCCATGCCCACCAAGTCACGCCCACAGAACCGGTAGTAAAAAATTTTTGAATCCCACCACTGTGTTAGGGGGAATTGAAATGGCGGCTCCCTCTGTTTTTGCTCTGCCGATCAGGTCAGTTTTCAAGCATCCATAAAGGTGAACTTTTGTCCAGAGCTTCCACTAATATGGAGATTACTTCTCGACCCTCTACACCAGAGTTTCTCAACCATTAGTGCCTGTAGGATGAGCGGACTTCAATTCCCAGGATTCCCCAGCAGGCCATGCTGACTAGAGAATTCTGGATGTTGAAGCCCACTCATCTGAAATTGGCTACGGTTGAGGAACACTGTTCTACAGTGATCAGTCTTAAAGCTTCACCTGTAAAATGGGCATAAATAGTGAATTGCTATTTTAAAAGAGAAATACCATAATCAAAATTAACAACATTTCTTCTTGGTAACTCTGTGTTTATCTCAAGGAGATAATCCAGCTGCCTCGATATTGCAGCCAACCTTTCTTTCCTTCTTTCTTTCTTTCTTTCTTTCTTTCTTTCTTTCTTTCTTTCTTTCTTTCTTTCTTTCTTTCTTTCTTTCCGTCCTTCCTTCCTTCCTTCCTTCCTCCCTCCTTCCTTCCTTCCTTCCTTCCTTTTTTATTTCTTCTGTTTCTCTCTCTCTCTTTCTTTTTCTTTCTTGTCTTCCTTCCTTCCTTCCTCTATTATCTATCTATCTATCTATCTATCATCTATCTATCTATCTATCTATCTATCTATCTATCTATCTATCTATCTATCTATCTATCTATCTATCTGAATCATTCCAGTCTGAATCACATTTGCTAAGCTACTGCTAAATTTAGTTGACCTGATTCTTCCAGACAGATCTGAGCTATTTTGAAATAAACTGAACTATGTTTCGGGTGCTTCTTTGTCATTATCTATTTGTACTTCAAAAACTTCCTTTGGGTAGGAATCATGGTTTCTAGACCAAGGATCAAGGCTGCTACCATGAAGTCCATAAAATCTTAGAAGGTCCAGAAAGTAAAACGTTCATTGCAGCATTCCCATGTTGATCAATTTAGCAGATATTCTTCCTAAGGAGATGAAATAGTAAGCAAAAATATTCTGAAGGATGCACTTTCTCTGGAAGTGGACTTAACAATCCAACTTCATTTTTCTAGAATGTAGCAATTAAATGAAGGAAGCAAAATTATTTACTTATTTGGCTACTGAGATAATGTCAGCTGGGATCTTGGCACCAGTGAATAAAATATGGAAACAATCCCATTCTACCTGGGTAGGCCAGAAGACAAAATTCCTACTTGAAGTAAATTTAAGTCCACCAAACCAAAGCAAAATCTCTCTGATACAGAGCAGAGTAAAGATCAGGACCTCGGACAGCTCCAACTCAGTCCCTCTGGTGGAAGTTCTGGACTATTAAGATCTATTCTAGCAAGAAAGTGTCCTTGCTAGAGTAACACTGTTGTGACTCAACTGCCTTGAGTTATGACCATAATTGCGGGTCTCAATTACTATCGGCCGAGGACTTCCTGCAACATGTATCTGCTACATAAGCAAAGCAAACAAACCAAAGTTTTAAGTCAGGGGGAAACAATAAATTCTCACAAGGAGGAGAAGAAATAGCATATGGAACATCGGAGGTGCAAATGAAGTCGAGAAGGAGGAAGATGGACTGGAACGTGTTTTGCCAGGATACCTTCGAGTCTATGGGGACCATTGATTGGAGAACAGGCTGTCAGTTTTGCCTGATTAATTTCTGTAGCGAGTTTCACCGTTAGAGTGGAAATTACAAGAAGCTGGATAATGCATGGGTTGAAGTTTTCTCAGGAGCCCTTACAAGATTGTTATGGGGCCTTGTCTCTGTACAGGTAGTCCTCGACTTGTGACCACAGCTGGGGGCAAAATTTCTGCTGCTAAGCGAGACAGTTCTTAAGTGAGCGTTTCCCCGTTATACAACCTTCCTGGCCACAGTTGCCTAGTGGTGTAACTGGAACAACCTGGAACTGAACACACTCAAAACCGTAGAAATGGTGGTAGACTTTAGAAGAAACCCTCCCATACTACCACCTCTTACAATACTAGACAACACAGTATCAACAATGGAGACCTTCAAATTTCTATATATAAATTTCTACTATTTCACATGACCTAAAATGGATACCTAACATCAAAAATGTCATCCAAAAAGCACAACAAAGAATATTTTTTCCATGCCAACTCAGAAAGCTCAAACCGCCCAAGGAGCTGCTGATACAATTCTGCGCAGGAATTATTGAGTCTGTCATCCGCACTTCTATAACTGTCTGGTTTGGTTCTGTATTACCTAGACATCCTCCTGGGTCAAGGTGAACCCAGTAAAGGGGAGCAAAACTTCAAACAACTTCTGCAAAACTCAACAAGCAGTTCCATTTTCAACTTCCATTGAAGTTTTTCAATTTTCCCCAAAGATTATTTTGCGCTATCAGACAAAACAAAAGATTTGCAAAACCAAGCAATCTTCCAGGTTGCCCTTCAGAAACCTGGCTGATATTGAAACCAGACAATGAATATTTTCCTCCTGGGAATCTTTACCTCACCAGATTTGTGATTAATCTCACTGGCCGTTGTGTATCCTGTCCATGTTGTCAAAAACTCAGCATGGATCTGCCTGTGAAAATGCCTCTTATTAAGAAGGAGGGAAAAGGCTGGCAAAGAGGAAAAGGAGACTATAACTTTGTGTCCTTCAAGATATTATTGATTCCTATTTTTCATTGGGTTTTTTCCCCCTTTAACATACAGTAGAAATTAAGTTTCATGTCATGGATTTTTTTTTTTTTTATGTTGTGTGAGTTACACAATGAAGCTTTGTTGTGATACAAAGCTGTGAAGCTGAATCAGGCCTCTTAAAGATTTCATTCTCTTTGAATTCTGGTCACTATGTCTGGCTCGACTACAGTAGCTTGAATGGTAGCTAAATAAAAATTTACATATTTATTAGGGGTTTTTTTGCTTGAGAAACTCATCTTAAAATGAAGTTTCCCCACCATCTTCTCTTTCGCTCCTACAATATGAGATCTAAAATTTGGTGATATTATCAGGAGCAGACTTCCTTCCTTCCTTCCTTCCTTCCTTCCTTCCTTCCTTCCTTCCTTCCTTCCTTCCTTCCTTCCTTCCCAAAACAATAATAATAATAAAAAATACACCGAGAACAAAATACCCTTTACCTTCCTCTCCATTAGGCATTACTTTCTCAGATATTTTTATCTTTTAATGTCTATTTTTTCTTATATGGCTATCTTTTTACTAATTTTCCAATACCCTGGAAGTATGTGTGTTTGTATTTTCATGAATTCCTGTTTTGAATAGCTGGATTTTGAATGTTATAAATTATAAATTAAAAATATCAAACTCTTCTTTGTTGCGCAGCTGGTAACACCAAAATGTTGTGGTGGTTATCTCCTTTTTTCTACCCATTGGTGCTCACCCAATATTTTTTTAAAAGGCCAGTCAACACATCATCACTATTTTTTAGCTTTGCCTCTGACTTTCCAAAGTTTTAGAGCTCAATATTCTGTTTTGCAGTGATTTCTCCGGCTTTGCCGCCAAGCCTGCCATTATCAGGTAAAGCGTTCTGTTCAACTAGGGTTGACACATCTCGTTTCAGAGGTCTGATTTGATTATGTTTTCTATTTCCACCAAGGACAGTTTCAAAGATCACTTTCGCTGACGTATAATCAAAATTATTGATTTTTTTTTCAGACAGAAATGTAAAATGATTTTTTTCCCTTTCTTGACAGGTATATGCATAAGTACCTGCTGAGTAGGGTTAAATGCACAGCAAGCAGGTGTATCTTCTCAGTTCCTTCCTTCCTTCCTTCCTTCCTTCCTTCCTTCCTTCCTTCCTTCCTTCCTTCCTTCCTTCCTCCTCCTCCCTCCCTCCCTCCCTCCCTCCCTCCCTCTCTCCCTCCAGTTCAGAGATGGTTTTCAGCAGGTTCTGATCAGTTCTGGAGAACCAGTGGTGGAAATTTTGAGTAGTTCAGAGAACCAACAAATACCATCTCTGACTGGCCCCACCAATCCCATCTCTTCTCTGCCTCCTGAGTCCCAGTTGATTGGCTGGGGCTTCCTTGGTTGCCCTGGAGAACGGAGCTGGAAAGCAGGTTAGTGGAGTGAGGAGGGAATGGGATTTTGCAGTAACCTTCCTCTGCCACACCCACCAAACCACACCACGCCCACCAAGCCACGCCTACAGAACCAGTAGTAAAAAAATTTGAATCCCACCCCTGCTCCACTCCCTCTCTCCCTCCTTCCCTCCCTTCCTGTGTCTTCCTTCCTTCTCTCCTTCTCAACAATTGGTGGAATATAGACTATGTGATTGTAGATGGATAAGGGATGCAAAAATAAGGCCAATGGATCCTTTAGATTCCCAGATGAGTCACTTCAGTCAATATTTTCATCTGGATTTATACAGGTAGTCTTTGATTTATGAACCATAATTGAGTCCAAAATTTATGTTGCTAAGTGAGATGTTTGTTGTGAGTTTTGCACAAGTACCTGCTGAGGAAGGTTAAATGACAAGCGGGAATGTCTACTTAGTTCATGGAATTCTGGAATTGAGGCTGGTGGTCTGTAGATTCATTCATTCTTCTTTCTCATCTCAATGTTCAGGTTTTGAGCACCACTGCTGAGGGACAGATTGTACTCAACGCAACAAGGCTGCCTGCCCCCATCAAGCCGTGAGGCCCAGAAGATCTCACTTGATCAATCCCGGAGATTGCATTGACTGGAAGAAATTTCTATTTAAGTCGGCAAGTCTCAGCCAAGCAAAAGGAAATTTTAAGGATGGGAAAAGAATCACCTGAACGGCCGAAAATTTAAACAGGAAGCATTTTAATGTTTAGTCTCAGCAACTCAGTTTATTCTTTGCTCTTAAATATACAGTATTCTTTGGAATAAATATAGGTTGCTCTGGAATAAAAGACCATTCAGGGTAGTGCGTTCATTTTTATCACCCAGCAAGGATAATTTTAATTTTCCCAGTTTAATTTTTCTTAGTTTCATTCCAAAATTTGACACAACTATTCTGGTACAATGTACAATTCATATAGGTCATAGGAATACCTAAATATTTTGCCATCTTTTCAATTTGGCCAGTGGTTTTATCCATCCATTTTTTTGTTCCTCCCTCGTCTTTAATCTGTCCATCCAATCATCCATCCATCTATCTGTCTGCCAGCCAGTGAGTCCCTCTGTCCATGCAGTCAACCATCCATATATCTATCCATCTCTCTGTCCCTTTGTCCATCGGCCCATCCATCTGTCTGTTCGCTTGTCAGGCCACCTATCTGTAACTATCATTTTGGATGCTTGTGTCAAGTTGGCTCACTTGACTTTACCAGATCTTGAAGCCATAAACTGGCCATCTAGCTTACACCTAACACATCTTGTGAGAAACTACCCAAAAAAGCGGAAGAAAAAGAAGCATGCACAAGGAACGACACGTGAACCAGGATTGAACGAAAGTCTGCTGAACTTGTAAAGAGTTTGGAAAGGGTGAGAAATTTATGATGAATGTCAAAAGGGGAAAATTTGAGAAAGAGAACGATGCAAAAAAAAAAAAAAAAGGAATTATTTTATCGAGCACAATCTTGGACCAGAACTAATAGCCAAGAGATAAAAATGGAGAAAGTGTTGATCCAACCCAGGACAGGAAATCTATGAATAGATCTGATAGAAGAGGCCAGCAAGAATTGGCGGATTTACAGGACCAGATGGAACCTTGTTGCCTTGTTGGGCCACCTGGTCCCTGGCGGGCTGGGAGAACCACACTGCTTGTCACTTGTAATAATGGCAATGCAACCGTGATACCATAAACCCAGCAGTTTTAATTAAACGGCGTCCTTGCTTCACAGGGACCCAGAGAGAGGAAACCCAAGCACGTTTCTCTCTCAGCTTTTCCAGTTCCAGATCATTTACGATGCGATGGAGTTTTGCAAGGGGGAAAGAAACAGACAAGGACACATCTCGCGGAAACATTTCGACAGCAGAATTCTGAAACATGGGGTCTGCTTCTCCCAGGTGCAAAATGAGTGGCCTTTAATCAGTGGTGGGATTCAAATTGTTTTTATTACTGGTTCTGTGGGCATGGCTTGGTGGATGTGGCATGGCTTGGTGGGCGTGGCAGGGGAAGGATACTGCAAAATCCCCATTCCCTCCCCACCCCACTAACCTGCTTTCCAGCTCCGTTCTCCTGTGCAGGGCAACCAAAGGAGACCCAGCCAATCAACTGGGACTCAGGAAGCAGGGAATAGATGGGGGCAGGGGCAGTCAGAGGGGGTATTTGCCGGTTCTCTGAACTACTCAGAATTTCCACTACTGGTTCTCCAGAACTGGTCAGAACCAGCTGAATACCCACCTCTGGCCTTTAATGTACGTTATGGTTTTTTTGTGCAAAGGGAAAATGACTCATTCGATGTTCCTCACTCTGCTCCATGGCTATCCCTGGTTGGGAGGCAGAGAAAAGAGAACACCCTGCATACCTACTACACCTGATCTTAGCCAAAAACCAAGGTGTAATTTAGTAGCAATGTTCCTAATTGTTGTTAGACTCTATCACATAGGTAAAGTTAATGATGTCTCTTGTCCATCCATGTCCAACTTTAGGAGTGGTGTTCATCTCATTTCCTAGATGAAGGAGCAAGCATTGTCCAAAGATGCTTCCGTGGTCATGAGGCCTGCATGACTCCACACCAAGAAATGCTGTTACTTTCCCACCAAAGTGGTACCTGTTTATCGACTCACATTTGCATGCTTCCAAACTGCTAGGTTTGCAGGAGCTGGGGCAAGAATGGAGACTCACCCCATTGTGTGGTGCTGGGGTCTTGAACCCAAGCTGAAGATGTCCCCGAAGACACAGAACAAGTCCTTGAAGATGCAGAATTCAGCAATCTGAATCATTCATCTTTCCTCAACTATTTTTGGTTCCTGGCGATTCAAAAAGAGAGAGAGAGAGAGAAAAAAAAAAGCAATGTGATTTTAAAATTCCTGTCCTGTTGATTAAGAGAAAGAGACAGCAAGCATATGCATAATGGCCCAGAGATAATTAATCTAGGAAACAAACATTAGCGTGAGGAAGCAAGTGTGAGGCTCAACAATGAATTGTTAGGAAGATATTGTGTTTTGCACAAGACCCATTTTGCTGAAAAGGACTTAAAGCTGCCAAAAAAAAAAAAAAAAGCTTTCAGATTCTCATGGGATCCAAGCTGACAATACTTAGAGACATCCAAATTTATTCCTTCACTCTCATTGCTTGATTACAGAATTGTGCATTTTCAGCCAATGTAGTTTGAGAAGAATTTGTCCAAGCTCTGCCCACACTTGACAAATTCAGATTGTCCTGTCTCAGGTTCATACACCAAAACTACTTTTCTGTAAAACATCTTACCTAAAATCAGCTCCATGTCTTTAGTTTATTTTATCAGATTCTCTGATATCATAACCATCCCACGCACCTCCAAAAAAACCCCCCACTCAGGATGGCCCAATGTCTTATTTTGATAGTAGGGTGAAAAGCTATCCATTACACTGATCCTTGTCAATTCTGGCTCAGATTCAGTAGAGCCCCCTTCCCTTCCTAAATACAATTGGTTGGAATTGAATCTGGGATCTTTTTCATGCAGATCACATGCTCCATCATTGAGGTGAACGTAGATGTAGAATGTAGAAATGTAGTAACAAAGGTGCTTTTTCAAGAGGCAACTGGAATTCTCTGTAAAGGAATACATATTACACCAAACCTTCATTCTTGGCTGTTTATGGGTTGGTCTACCCATACTTTTATCAAAATGAAAATGTGGATGAGTGTCAAAAGGAGAGATATCCATGAACAAAATTTGTCATGCAAACAGAGCCCCATTAGGCCTTAGAAAATTGGTGCAAACCCAATTCATAATGCTACAAATCAAACTGCAGGATGAAACATTTGAAGGGAAGTCACTATGGAATTTACCTAGCTTATATTAGAATTGGAGATCCAGACCTTAATCAGAATTTTCTGGCTAGCATTTAAACTTTATCAGGTGTCCGTGGTTTGAATCAAACATGCTTAGAACAAATGAGTGAATTTCAAGGGACGGTGGGGAGAAGCCATTGAGCTTTGAGCATGATAACATTATTCATACAGTTATTCCAGCATGTCATATTTCATAGCATAAAGCTTGTTTCAAAACCCGGAGTCTTTCTCCATTAATTATATTTGAAGCACATGCATTCAGAGCAGAGCTGTTGAGGTTGTCTTGTTCTATTAGTTTAACAAGCCCTGGTATTAATGAGATTGCCTCATAATTGAACCTTTTCATGGGTCCCTTGGTTAAGAAATTATGCTAATCTGAATTTGCAAACACAAGGCATCCATCATACTTGACGAAACAGTAAACATCAACAGTGATCCACGTGGAGTGCAAATGCACCGTTAATTATTACAGGAATGAACAAGCCTCATTATTTCATCTTCAGGGATGTTGGGACACAACGGCGAACATCAGGAAGGCAGAATGCGCCAACTCTCCACTATGTGGCAGCAGGGTCTAGTTAAACCGAAGCGAGTCTTCCACGAGCCGAGCTAAAGCAGTTCTGATGGGGAACCTGAATAAATCTTTGCACGCAAAAGTATTTTGAGGAGAGGTGAACGTGGTGCTGCTTGAAGAAAGTTCAGAGATTTTGGAGGGTTTTGATGATTAGTTTTGATTTTTGGATGGATGGATGGAGGAGGAGGGGAGGAGGAGGAGGAGGAGGAGGAGGAGGAGGAGGAGGAGGAGGAGGAGGAGGAGGAAGAAGAAGAAGAAGAAGAAGAAGAAGAAGAAGAAGAAGAAGAAGAAGAAGAAGAAGAAGAAGAAGAAGAAGAAGAAGAAGAAGAAGAAGAAGAAGAAGAAGAAGAAGAAGAGAAGGGAGGAGGAGGAGGAGGAGGAGGAGGAGGAGGAGAAGAAGAGGAGGAGGAGAAGGAAGACGATGAGGAGGAGAAGAAGATGAAGAGGAGGAGGAGGAAAAAAAGAGGAAGAAGAGGATAAGGATATTTTTCTCCCTAGCATCTGAAATGTCTAATAATTATCATGAAAAGCAACCATGAATGAGCTCAATTATCAAATGTTGACAGGTCTAAATTTTTCTTCAGTTCTTGGAACCTGCCGTGTGCATCCTTGCTAGGATACTTTTCACAGACTGGCAATGATTCTGGAGAACTCTGACTCAGCAAAGATCCAGAAGCTTATTTGATTCTTTAAAGTTTTCTGGATAAAACCAAATCTCTCTCTCTGCCTCATTGATCTACATCTTCAGATAAGCAGCCTTTGACAACGAATCAGACTGAAAAGACTTCAAAAGACTGCAAAATCTGCAAGAAGCAGCAGCAGCGGCTTAATTGTGCAAACTGCTGCACTGTTGACTGTGCATGCGATGATGAGCAAGATTGATTCCAATCTGCATTGTGTTGTTCTATGTGCTTTTGAGCCAGGGACATGAGGTACCGTTACAGGTAGCAGGAATAATAATATGCTTACAGGATGAAACAATGCTTTTATTGCGGTTTGTTTTGCCAACCCAAATATATATATATATATATATTTGCTTGGCCTGACTAAATATCTCATAGAAATAACTTGAATGCATTACAAGGCAGAAATGTCCATAATACTGAAAAGGAGTTGGTGTAATATTTGGGATTATCTAGACACATTGAGCATTAATAGGATCTTAAAATTGTTTAGAAAGAAAAAAAACAGTATCGCCTACTTAGGGTCTTCTACATTACACAAATTACATTCATAGTTTCTAAGTATGAATGGGCTGGTTGCTTGGAAAACTGACAGCCTGGATTCGAGACATGACAGATTGAGGTCCTGTCCTCATACCAGCTCCTGCCAACCTAGCAGTTCGAAAGCATGCAAAGAATCCCCTCCTTTTAACGACTCCGTAATCCCTTCTGATCTGCTGAGACTCTGCCTCTGAGAAGGCCATTGGGAGTTGGGGAGCAACACCTTTGGAATTCTGGGAAGTTCTGGGTGCTTCAACACGGGAGGTTTTTAAGAAGAGACTGGATAGTCCCTTGTCCGAAATGGTATAGGGCCAGTGGTGGCTAACTTTTTCGGGCTCCTGTGCCAAAAATTGTGCTTGCATGCTCATGTGCC